>NC_089816.1:34270406-34555406 GCF_029633855.1 Hoplias malabaricus
TAGGCTGTCTACTTTAATTAAAGCCATTAACTGTCTCTCCCTCTCTAGCTCCATCTATTGAGGAGCTGTATGAATGTGTCCTACTCAGTAAATTCACCAGTGTTAAATCAACATTATTAGTCTTAGATTAACACTGAGAGTGATGATTTAACACTGGTGAATTTACTGTGTACCATTGTGTGGGGAAGGCAAGTTTAAAGTATTTATAGAGCACCCTTTGTACACAGTGGCAATTCAAAGTGCTTTAAATAACAGCACAGAAAAATACAGTAGAAGAATTACAGTTAAATAAGTAATCAAACAAATTAAAGACAAGTTAGAGATATAAAAAATACAGACGTAGGCTGAAGTGTGATTTTAAGTGCAATGTGAGTCAAAGGCATGTCTTTAGTCTAGATTTGAAGTTTGCATTATTTGGGGCAAATCTGACCTCTTCCGGGAGTCTGCCTCTCCCTGTGTGGTTCTGACCTAGGGCACTAGGAGCTGACCAGTCCCGAGTGATCTGAGGGGCCTTCTGGGTTCATACACCGTTAAAATCAACCCTGTGTTTAATCAGTAGCCAGTGCAGTGACCTGAGAATTGGAGCGAGGTTTTCGGTTCTCTAAGTTCTGGTAAGAGTTCTGAATAAGCTGCAGCTGCTTAACTGTGGACTGGGGAGGTCCAGTAATGAGACCACTGCAGTAGTCCAGCTGCTGGAGATGAAGGCATGAATTATGCTGGGCACGAGTGATGTAGGAAACTGGGAAATAGCCATTTTTCAACTTGTAAATTGCACCTGAACGGTGGACATTTACTGCGGGTAAACTCTGGATTCTAGATGATACACGAGTTTATGAGATGTGACGGATATCGCAACCTTTTACCTCTTCCCCTGGAGAAAATCATATTTACTACTTAACCCCCACCTGCCGTGTACAACCTTCCGATGAGCAGCCGGACGTAGCATTCGCTTTTCTAGGTCTGGAGGTGACACATAACCTTTGACCTTTGATATGTCCTTGAGATGGTAAAAAGCAGATTTTTTTATGGCCTGTATTTGGTCATTAAAGTTAATGTCTGAGTCCAGTTTTACACTGTTCTTTAGTCTTTAGGGCAGGGTATGTCATGTTACAGGGTTATACACTGTGCAGGGACACTCTGTTTTATTAGGCAAGTGGTCATAACGTTTGGCTCATCAGTGTATTATCTTGTCCCGGTTTATAAAGCAGACCCCTGTTATCAGAAGGTTATGTTTCACTCATTTGTCACGTGTTTTGGCTGCTCGCCACCACTGTTCCCTCCAAGGCACATACTTAGCCTTATCGAATTTCTTTCTCCCTCCTCTATAAATAAAGACGTGATTAAAATGCAGATGAACTGTCACAATTAAGGATGCAGCCCTTGTAAAATCCTGCACAGATTTCCTCGGTATTAGAGCGATAACAATCATAAGACACTAACAATGTTAAACAGGAGAGCACAAATGATCCTTATAGTTTCATTAAAGGATAAGCCTGACAAATCCTGTCTTTAAATTCAGGTTTGTTTTGTTTGCTGTGGAGCTCCGCAGCTAATGTGGATAACACATTGGGGCTGTTATCACACTCATGCTAACCGCATATTTTCAACACTGCTGGTGCTTTTCCACTCCATGGTACCAACT
Source organism: Hoplias malabaricus (assembly GCF_029633855.1). Classification (NCBI taxonomy): domain Eukaryota; kingdom Metazoa; phylum Chordata; class Actinopteri; order Characiformes; family Erythrinidae; genus Hoplias; species Hoplias malabaricus. Next base: position 34,272,049 of record NC_089816.1, read on the forward strand.
CTACTGGACTCTTTATACGGTTCCTGGTCGGTTTTCCACTCCCACTGCTCTCACCCAGTAAAGTCTCTAAGGGGAACAGTGGGCTTTGGAAACCACAACAACTGCGGTGGTAACGTTAAGCGGTGTTTACTCATGGTGTATCGGCGTGTTGTTGTTGTTTGGGACTGAACACAGCTCCGTCATCAGTTCAGACAGATCAGTAGAGTTTGTTCCTTCCTTGTTGCAGCGTCCAGCTCTCGCTGGATTCTTTCGTCGGCCACCGATCCGAGGAGCGTTTGAACCTCTTCAAAAGACCACGGCGTCATTTTACGAGCTGCCGTCGTGAGTCGGATTAAAAAAAAAAGTGATCTCTGCTGCATTGCTGGTTCCTCAGAGAAGTGGAGCTGGACCAGCTACACATTGCACTACAGCAGCACGTCCAAATGGAGACTCTCTCACTGTAGTACACTCTCAGATAAACTGTGGTGGTACCTTCAAGAGTATATAGTCAGTACTTTTAGTAGAAGCAAGTAGACTTCCCATGCATTTCCCAAGAAATGAAACTACATACCGTGGCAAAACAGACCACAACAACCGTGTTTTGTGTCGGACAAACATGGATTAAGTTGAACTGACAAAGTCCAGAAATATGAACTCCTTTTCTCCATACTCAGGAGACTCCAGACAGCAGCACATTCACCACTAGAGATTTCCTCACACAATGGTTTGGACATCACGAAATGAATGAAAATGGGGAACAAGAAAAAAATATGGACGCCTCTGGAAAAACAAAAGAAAATGAACATCTTGCTACGAGGAGCATAAAACAGGTGAGACAAATCTGCTCATTTGGGTTTCCTTTTCTGGCACTGCAGGTAAAATATGCTCTGTCCCAAACTGCATCCCACTCCCTACATAGTGCACTTCACAGATTAGATGTTTTTCTGATTCAGCCCTAGTGTTGTGGTGGTGTAAATGCAGGTTGACACAAACACACCAACACTGAAGTATAAATGCTCACAATGGTGTAGGGCACTGACACTGAGTCAGAACAGAAGTGTCAGCATTTACTGGGCTGCAGATCTTAGACTTATATACTGTTCTCTCTCTCTCTCTCTCTCTCTCTCTCTCTCACACACACACACACACTTTATGTGTGTGTGTGTGTCCTTGAGTTTGAGTAAAGGGCTGTTTTCCCCATGTTTTCAGATAAATATGTCACAAACTGTCAGAATCCAACAAAACACAGTGTCAGGTGAGTGTGTGAAGGCTTAGCCATGTAGTTAGCACCATGCTAATTGATGAGGTATAATCTTGCAGCATTCGTTAGCCACGCTAGCTTTGTAGCTTCAATGTAAAACCATAAATACAACCTACAGACAACAACCAGTCTTGGGCGATTAGAGCGATAATCATAAGGCGCTAACAATGAGAAACAGAAGCGCGAGGATGATCCTTGTAGCTGAATTAACGGCTAAAAATGACAAATCCCATCACTGAACTCAGACTGTGACGAAGTGGAGCTTCTAACCACTTAAATCCAGCCGAAAAACACACGCCTAGCCGCTTAACTCCAGCTGCCCTGCCTTACTGTCCTCCTTTAAGCCACACTTGTCAACTCCCATCATCCTCTTTGTCCTTCCTAAAAGATTAAATTGGGTCCATCAGCCATTTTTGGCAGACCATGTCCTTATTTTATAGCACACAAGTCACGGCAGCGTAATATTTCAGCCAGTACACACTCTCACACACAAACACACGTCTATACAGAAGCCGACCAAGTTTTACACACCCCTATGGAGGAGGTTTTTCTTCATTTTCATCCACTTTTACACATTGATTCTTGACAACACACTACGGTAATCCTTGACCTAGACCTGGTGGTGTGTTGCTTGGTCCATTCAATCCATGTATCACCATTAAAGTTAATGTTTGATCAGTTAGCACACAGTTATTTAACCTTATATCTGAAGAAAGATACTTGTATAAGAAAGTAACTGAGGTCAGTTCTTCACAGGTTAAGTTTTGGTGTGAAGGAATCTTTGGCCCAAATGTGGAATATCTGAAATACTGTGGTCTTGAATGACAGAGTTGACTCAGGGTGAGTCTGACAGCCTCATCTCAGCCACAGCTCCATCTATTGGCCAGATATCAGGTGTGTCTGGAACAAATCTGGGCCAAATGTCGTCTGGCCCACACAACACTTCCCAGGACTGTAGCCGAGCCATAAATATATAAATAGCACATGTCCAGAACCTTACTTTTCTACAAGTCGGTGTAACGTAAGATTTCTTTTTAAGCCTTTGTGCCATAACCATTCATCCATCTGTCAGAAATTAGACACAAATGCACATGTAGCAGCATCTCTGACCTGTCTAATAAAGCTCAAGCTCATCAGCTCTGACCCTGGAGCTAAACCTCCAAAAATTCCAATAATGACGCCATTGCACCACACAAAATGCCTGTTATATTTTTGTGTTACGTTCTGCTCAACTGGACCGAGCCTTCACCTTTGAAGCACACAGAACTCGCCCAGATGAGACAGACTTCAGCAAGGTAAACTCCAACATCATGCGGTGACAGATAAAGCCCGAGAGGGAAAGAGAAAAGATGCACAGATGTCCAGAGCCTGGGCCAAAACATCAGTCATGAGGAAGGCATCATTGTGAAAAGGTCGCGGTGTCCAGAGAGGTATCTGCTGACTGTTTAAAACATAGTAATGACTATAAGAGTTTACGCTGCCAAAAGGAGTTAAAAATGAGTGCAAAAGTTATAGGACTTTCCTTTAGGAAACCTCAGCAGGTTCTTCAGCATGCAGTAAAGTCAAAGGTGGACAGTTCATATAAAAATTAATGATGTGAATGCACTTTAGTAAAATATAAATAATATTTGTCATTTCCAGTGTGTTTCCAAGTTATAGTATTCACCTCAGTATACTAGTGTTGAAAGGAGTGTTTTTTACTCAGTGACACTGCATATTTCTTGGCATTTATTCATTCATTCATTAATTCTGTGCACGTACACGACCTGCTCAAATATGTTAATGTTTGGTTTGTGTAAACATTCTTCGTGTCTGTTACAAGCTTCAAATGACCAGGAAATGTTAGTTTTCATGGAAGTCATTAACTCATTCAGTTTCTGTAACTACTTCATCCTGTTCAGGATTGTGATGGGTCCATAGCGCACCCTGTAACAACTGTCAGAAAAATACTCTGGACAGGACTCATGCAATCACTCATAGACACCTGTGGACAATTTCACACACTCACCCAGTCATTCACACACTCACCCAGTCACTCACACACTCACAGCCGTGGACAGTTTCACACACTCACCCAGTCATTCACACACTCACCCAGTCACTCACACACTCACAGCCGTGGACAGTTTCACAAACTCACCCAGTCATTCACACACTCACCCAGTCACTCACACACTCACAGCCGTGGACAGTTTACACACTCACCCAGTCTCTTACACACTCACACCTGTGGACAGTTTCACACACTCACCCAGTCATTCACACACTCACAGCCGTGGACAGTTTCACACACTCACCCAGTCTCTTACACACTCACACCTGTGGACAGTTTCACAAACTCACCCAGTCACTCACACACTCACCCAGTCACTCACACACTCACACCTGTGGACAGTTTCACAAACTCACCCAGTCACTCACACACTCACACCTGTGGACAGTTTCACAAACTCACCCAGTCACTCACACACTCACCCAGTCACTCACACACTCACACCTGTGGACAGTTTCACAAACTCACCCAGTCACTCACACACTCACACCTGTGGACAGTTTCACAAACTCACCCAGTCACTCACACACTCACCCAGTCACTCACACACTCACAGTTGTGGACAGTTTCACACACTCACCCAGTCACTCACACACTCACACCTGTGGACAGTTTCACAAACTCACCCAGTCACTCACACACTCACACCTGTTGACAGTTTCACATACTCACCCAGTCACTCACACACTCACACCTGTGGACAATTTCACACACTCACCCAGTCTCTTACACACTCACACCTGTGGACAGTTTCACACACTCACCCAGTCATTCACACACTCACCCAGTCACTCACACACTCACAGCCGTGGACAGTTTCACACACTCACCCAGTCTCTTACACACTCACACCTGTGGACAGTTTCACAAACTCACCCAGTCACTCACACCTGTGGACAGTTTCACACACTCACCCAGTCACTCACACACTCACCCAGTCACTCACACACTCACACCTGTGGACAGTTTCACACACTCACACCTGTGGACAGTTTCACACACTCACACACCCAGTCACTCACACACTCACACCTGTTGACAGTTTCACACACTCACCCAGTCACTCACACTCACACCTGTTGACAGTTTCACACACTCACTATCACAGTAGTATATCACACTATCACAGTTCTGTAACTCCTCCACTCAGTGTCTGCTGGATATTTTTAATGATATTTTTCTCCAGACTTGAGGTTCTCCTGCTCAGCTGCATATCTGAGGTCATGCAGCCGTCCGGTGCAGATGGAGGGAGAATAGAAAGCGGTCAGTAAAGTGTGCGCTATTCCTCCTGATCAAAGTGTGTGTGGAGTAAAGTGTTTGGGTGATGATCTAACAGACCCGGCAGACAGGATTATCCGTCCTGCTGCCCTGCACCGGACTCTGATAGACGCCATCATCCCACGGATGAGTGCTCAGATGAAGAGGGATGGGACCGAGGGATTGGGCAGATTAATGGTGCCAAGGTCCGCCGCTGGCGAGCGCTGTATTTACTGCCGTCACCATCTCCCTCTGATTCCCGCTCTGCCGTAGATGACCAGATAAAAAAAGAAGATGCTGTGAAATTGAGCCGCCTTTCGGTTTGACCTGTGATTTCCTCCAGGCGTTGGTAAACGTTTTTGCTGCTGATAGTGGCATTGCGTGGGTCTGGGTGTTGGGTCTTGGTCACTCTGGGCTGTGTTTGAAAGGATGGTATTTGATGGAAGCTCAAATTGGAAAGCCCACTGAATTTAGGTTCATTGGATCAGACATCCAGCATTCCTCTTTACTGTGGTTGTGATGGTAACCAGATGTCTGAAGCTTGCAATGTCTTTGAAATCACAGATGATACTATTTCACTGCATGGTGTCTACTTCATTTAACTCAACTTGAATTTCTGCTCCTCCACCAGGTGAATCAGGTCCTGGTTCTGGAAGCGGGTTCTTGTTTAGTGGCTGTTCTCTCGTGGTTCAGAGCGAGTCGAGTAGGGACTAAACCGTGGCGTGTAAACCTTGCAGAGCGCTGATTGTCCAGAGAGAGTCGTCACTCTACGCCACGCAACGCAGACGACCAGCACCAACTCTCTGACTTACGTTTTTATCTGACTCACGACAGCAGCTCATAAAATTATGTCGGGGTCTTTTGAAGAGGTTCTAGAGGGGCAGCTACTCCAAAGTCATCAATGGGATCAACCTAAAGTAGGTGAGCTCAGAGATTTTTATGTCTCATCCAAATGAAAAATGTATTCATTCAGTACACTGTCCCTGTCACTGCACTCAGGCAGTGGGATCCACACAGACCACAGGTACAGCGCCCCCTATTAGCCTCAATAACAACATCTACAGCCACTAACCATGTGTTTCTAGGAGGTCTTGCATCTAAGTACTGACCAGCTTCATTGGATTTGCATGTTCTGTTGTCAAACTTGGTTCCATTACTTATTTTCATCTTACTGCTCCATTTCAACAGTTTGTTTCTTCTGCCTTTGTGTTTCCGGCAACTCTGTAAAGATTAGCTGAGTATGTGTGGATTGAATGTGTAGGTCACATCCATATTTGGTGTGTTTTATTTGAAGAAAGTGAGGATAAACAGCCGTATTAAGGGTGTTAAGTTCAGGTTTTGTGGGTTGAAAACAAAGAAAGTGAGGAATGAGACTTGTTTTTACAAAGCTAACTTCAGCCTCACGTTTCTAAAGTGGAAAACAACATTCAAACAACAAAAGGCTGGTGAGCAACGCCAACATTAGCCTCGTACAGTGACAGAAACACACATTTGAATATGAAAATTGAGAATACAAATAAAAAGTCTGCCTTCTAAAATGACTTTTGAGATGGAAAGTGAAAAAAAAAACTGATGAGGAAGAAATCAGCCTCAACTAATGACACATTTAACCCTAGAAGCGCCGAGAGCTGGTCTGTGTTTGAGCACGGTTACTGACTTTACTCAGAGCGCCGTGTTGGTTTTGGTGTGGGAGGGAGGTCAGCGGAGCCCAGAGTGGTCACAGTGTCAAACCAGCGGCTCTCTGTGCTTCCAGGTCTCAGTGGTCAGAGAAGAGTGATGTCCCTAGTTTTAAGGTGGAAATGAAAATTCAAATATTAAGCTTGGCAGTTCCAGCAGTAAAACCAGTGGCGGTTTGTTCTCTTTTTGCCTCGGCGTCTCCTCCCTCTCCCTCTGTGTTTTCTCTCCATCCAAAGAGGAGCCGGTTCCTACATGACGTCACTGTCAACTTTAACACTCACTGAATTTAGAGTCAGAGTGTGTGTTTATTATCGCTGTGTGTGTGTGATCTATATCAAGGGATCGCTAGGTGTCCTCTAGGTTTTGCTGTATAACCATTTGAGCAGACATTTCTCTGATAATGATCTTGAATCCTGACCCCTTCTGTATTTCTTATATCTCTAAAAAGACATACATATGCTGTCCATTATTGTGAGAGACCCCTCTCCACCCCTCCACCAGCAAACCAACCCCAAACAATTTAAATATAAACAGATTCAACACAACCCCAGTCCATTCCATTAACCCCCAGGCTACGGGGGTCTATAAGCAGGCAATGACAGGACATAACTGCATAAGCAGGGTGTGTGGCGGTGGGCTGTTTAGCGTTTGCTCTTTTGGTCTCTAAATTGCATTCCAGGTGCAGCTTTTGATAGACTCCCTGTCTGGAATTGCACTCCACTTTAAAAGCAATGCCCCCCATGTGTGTGTCTTAGAGAACAGCCTATAATGGGCGAGACCTACGCTGAGCGGAATAGTGATCGAGAACGGCTCCTTTCAGTCACTACACCATTTTTATTTCCTCCTTTCCGTGGAAGGAATACGTGACTAGCAGCTATTGATGCAGAACTCGTACCATGTTTAATAGAGTCTTTTTAGAGCCTTTTTAACATTGCCGCCGCAAACACTTAGCCGTTAAAACACCGGGTACGGCGCAGGATCCGTATATTTTAAAAAGGGTCCTGGGCAGGTTCATCACTTTGCCTTTCAGAACAGTCCCAGAGTTGGTAATGACAGGCAAATGTACGCTGAGCTGGAATGTGTGAACAGATAAAGTCGAGCTCAAATGAAAATTTGAAATTCTTTATCATGTTGGTTCATGTCTTTCTTCAGTCGGACCACTTCAAGCATCTCATTGAACATGAAACGGGATTCGCTGAAACTTTGATGGCACCTCATCTGAACTGAAGGGAAGTGGGGACAGTTTTGCTGAAATTAACCGCTTATAGTTTCAAGTTTTACTTTCCATTTAAAGCCCTCAAGCTCTGGATAACATTCGAGTCAATGTTGAGAGCTCAGACAGAAGCCCAGTTTTTAATGGAGGACATAGTATTCCCCTTTTCCACGAGTGAACAGTTCTGAGGTCAATGATGTGAGCTCAGGGTCGGGGAGAACAGCAAGTGGCTCACTGTCATTTAAAGGAACAGAGGACCTCAAACTTTACGGCAAACGACCCCCAATTGATGATATGTTTAATTAATTATTTTAAAGGGCACATGTCATAATAAAATCACATTTTCGATGCAAACCACACACTGAGTAAAAACGGAGAAAATAAGAACGGAGAAAAAAGAGAACTGAGCAAAAACAGCTAAAAACCAGAGCTTCTGCTCCTCGCTCCTCACTGCTGTGCGCTCGGGGTCGGGGTGAACAGCGAGCGGCTCATTATCATTTAAAGGAACAGGTGCTGAAAGCGGGCGTTCTGAACAGGGGCTGTTTACACAGGGGGAGAACACTGCTGTGGGGTTTGAACCAAAGCAGGTCACAGAACTGTGTTCAACTGTGGAGACGAGGGAGAATGGTTTCTTTTTAACTAACACCAATGAAATGAGACACTTGGAAAGCAATATATATATCTATGAATTATTACATTTTAAAGTGTTTTTTTTTATGTTGTGTTTTATTGATGAGCTTAGATTTTTCAAATCCTTGGGAAAATGGATTCCCACAACCACAATGTTAACAAGGTCAGTGAGTGGCTCCGTACTGTGAGAATTTAGTTAGTTAAAGTGCCCTCATTTTGGAACCAAAGCCTATTTACACAAAATAAAAAAGCTTAATGGAATGGGATGCTCTGAAGCAGCGGTACATGAGTCTAAGTCCAACATGCTCAATGCACTGGCGCAATGGAGCTTTAATTTGTGGAGTGGGGATTGGGATCCAGAACTAATCATCACGCATCAGCACCTCATTTGACTTGTTCTTCTGATTAAATGCCATCTAATCCTCACAGAAATGTCCCACCATCATGTCTAAAGCCTTACGCAGCACAGGGGGGACACAACCTGTTAGTTCCCTGGCTGAATGAGCACATAACACAAACACAAGGGACACAGACGGCTTCTCCATTAGAAAAGCAATTTCCAGAGAGCTTATTCCTCAGATAACTGCAGACCTTGAAGTCCAGTGACTCTAGGCGTGTGTGTGTGAGCACATGTGAGTGTGTGTGTGTGAGTCTCTCCTCAGGGAAGCTTTAAACTCCACTGGACTGTTAAGCAGTCGTCTGTGGCCGTGAGGTGAGAACGTGGCCTTTTTTTTGTGTGTTCTCAGAAGGTGAAGGTTTCACGTGGCTTTGAGATAATGGAGCACAGTTCCAGTGTTCCCTCCATAAACCCACCTCACTAAAGCCACAACCACAACACCAATTAAACCACAAGGATCTCGCAAAGTTAATACCTCTGTGAAAAAGGGGCTTGCAAAAGTCACAATGTCTGGCCTTCACCTGCCACAGGCCTTGACATCCTTCAGTAGCGGGAAAAATAGCTGCTTTTATTTGGGGTGGGGGGGGGGGGGGGTGGCTGCATGTCAATAGCTCACAGACAGAGCGTCTCCCACTCAGGAAGCTTGTGGTGTGTTTACTGACCTTGGAGGATAGTTCCGGTAGATGAACCATGTTAAGGCATTTGTCAGGCTTTAGTCTCCTCATGACTCACTGCCTTCTGTCTGCACCAGAAACAAACCCAACCGGAACACCACCTTAACATCCCATACCCCCACACAAGGGATTCTGGATTAAGGAGTGCGTAAGTAGAGGGATTATGAAGCTGGAACATGCGTCTATTTTATTCAGTAATGATTTTCATCATTAAAACAACGAGGCTCCGTCTGTTACCTAAACCCACTGGATATTATGGATCATGGAAGTGTGCGAGGATGACTAGTTCTCCAAAAATAGTGCATAAAGAATGGAGCACCAAACATGGGTATCCAAAACAGTTCTACATTAATTACAGCGAGGAAGCTCCTCTCCACTGGTGGCACTGTTTCACTGAATCCACATCAATTATTATTCCCTGAAGGAACCATGGTCATAATGGTCAGAGAAGAGGGCTTAGGACTGAAAGGATGTTGGTTCGATTCTCACGACCAGCAGGAAAATTGGGGGCGGTGGGAATGAAGGAACAGCACTGTCCTCCTCCTCAATCCACAGCTAAGGGGTTCTTGAGCAAGGCACCTAACCCACAACTGCTCCCCGGGCGACAGGAATGGCTGCCCCCTGCTCTGGGTGTGTGTTCACAGCCCCTAGTGCACTAGTTTATGTAAATTAATGACAGAAACAGTGCTGTAAACTGCTAACCCTAAATGAACTTACACAGTACACAATCCTGCAGCCCCTGAGATTAGGTTCAAGTTTACTGTTAGAGTTCAGGTTAGGGCAGAAAAATGGGCTGCAAAGTATCTTTTGAAGACGAGACAATTAAGATAAATTAATAAATACTGCCGCCTATTATTAAAAAAATAATCACTTTCACAGTGGAATTATAAAAAGCAAAATGTGTTATGAATCTGCTACAGTGTGCTCTAACTCTGTGTTCGTCACAAAAAATGGCATCACTAGGTTAGGATTAGGAACAGCTGCAGAGTTAGGATTGGGAACAGCTGAAGAGTTAGGATTGGGAACAGCTGCAGAGTTAGGATTAGGAACAGCTGCAGAGTTAGGATTAGGTTAAGGGGTGTAATTAGGGTCAAGGTGGATTTTATAAGCTGAGTAGGTGTTCACATCCACAAATCCTGAACTATACACTGTACACATTATACAAATCCTAGGAACTGTCTTTAAGTGAAAGACAAATGTACTTTTTTATATTTTGATTTTCCACGTCATTTGAAAAGGACTGGATTAGCAATAAAAACCTCTAAAACGACATCTGATTCATGTATCCAAGGGCTACTCTAGATCTTCAAGGTGTGGGAAGATCAGAAACATGAAAAGATGTCCAGTTTCTGAACTACTTTTAATCCTGTATGTCATGTGATCACAGCCACTGCTCTCTATGAAGGGTATAGACCACAACACTCCAGAGCTACAGTGAGCTAACTCTCTCTGCATTAAGTCAGTTCTGAATTAAAATGTAGGACTGCTTTTCTCCTTCTCTTCTAAAGCAGCGATGTGTTTGACTTTAGTTTCTCAGCTTTGTTCCCTGAAGGATTCCTCAGTGGGTGTTTCTGTAAAGAATGGTTTCAGAGATGAATGAGGATGAGGATATTTTTACTGTTTAAGGAACCACCACAAAACGGGACTATACCTTACCACATAACACTATTACATTTGAGTATTTCAAACACATTTCTGTGCATTTTCATTTCCGTCGTTCACAACCTGAGCTCTGTAAAAGTGAACATGTTCTCACATGTGTAGCAGGTGTACAGGTGTAGGACAGTCCTGAAGTCCTCCGGTGTATTATGAGTATGTAAGACAACTTAGAACAGCTGAGGAAATGGGATGCAGCATGACCAGAGAAAAGGAGTGTAGCATAACTATGAAAATGGGGGTAACTTGAACAATAGGTGAAGCAATACCATGGGAAATGGGTGTACAGCAGCCAGGGGTGGGGGGGGGGGGCACTTTCAGAAGTATTCAGAAGCATTGTGCTGTATTGTGAGGCACTGTTTAGTCCACTAAGTAATTGCTAAGAGACACCATTGAATTTGGACATTTCCTCCGTTCCTTAGTAACAGTGAAATCCACAATGCATCCTGGTCCACATTCAGCTAGTGCGGTGAATTACAAGTGCATTGTGGGAGAGTGTAGTGCCTCAAAATCACACTTTATGACTTAGACACTCACAGAAAAATGGCAGCACACGCAATAGAGCCCTAAAACATAACCAGGGAGCCATTTTGGACACAGCCAGGGTATACCGTAACCATGGAAACCTGGAATAACACAACCATGGTTAAAGTACAGCAGTTTTTATAGATATGTTACACCCAATGTTGATATTTACATTACAACATATTTGCATAGTTACACCTTATTTTCTTTGGTACTATACACCCTACTAGGGCGGCACCCAGCTCCAGGGTCCTGGAGGTTGTGGGTTAAAGTCCCGCTCCGGGTGACTGTCTGTGAGGAGTGTGGTGTGTTCTCCCTGTGTCTGTGTGGGTTTCCTCCGGGTGACTGTCTGTGAGGAGTGAGGTGTGTTCTCCCTGTGTCTGCGTGGGTTTCCTCCGGGTGACTGTCTGTGGGGAGTGTGGTGTGTTCTCCCTGTGTCTGCGTGGGTTTCCTCCGGGTGACTGTCTGTGAGGAGTGTGGTGTGTTCTCCCTGTGTCTGCGTGGGTTTCCTCCGGGTGAATGTCTGTGAGGAGTGTGGTGTGTTCTCCCTGTGTCTGCGTGGGTTTCCTCCGGGTGAATGTCTGTGAGGAGTGTGGTGTGTTCTCCCTGTGTCTGCATGGGTTCCTCCGTGTGACTGTCTGTGAGGAGTGTGGTGTGTTCTCCCTGTGTCTGCGTGGGTTTCCTCCGGGTGAATGTCTGTGAGGAGTGTGGTGTGTTCTCCCTGTGTCTGCATGGGTTCCTCCGTGTGACTGTCTGTGAGGAGTGTGGTGTGTTCTCTCTGTGTCTGCGTGGGTTTCCTCCGGGTGAATGTCTGTGAGGAGTGTGGTGTGTTCTCTCTGTGTCTGTGTGGGTTTCCTCCGGGTGACTGTCTGTGAGGAGTGTGGTGTGTTCTCTCTGTGTCTGTGTGGGTTTCCTCCGGGTGACTGTCTGTGAGGAGTGTGGTGTGTTCTCTCTGTGTCTGTGTGGGTTTCCTCTGGGTGCTCCGGTTTCCACCCACGCTCCAAAAACACTTGTTGGTAGGTGGATTGGTGACTCAAAAGTGTCCGTAGGTATGAATGTGTGAGTGTATGTCAATTGGCACCCCCTCCTGGGTGTGTTCCTGCCTTGCGCCCAGTGATTCCAGGTAGCCTCTGGACCCACATCGACCCTCAACTGGATAAGGGTTACAGACAATGAATGAATGAATACAGCCTGCTTCCATGAGTTGTTACAGCCATCACCATAGTTACTGTATACACTGTTCCATGGCATTTCCCAACCCATTTACACGGAAATGGTTGACGCAAAAGCATGGAAACTGGGTGTACAGTAACCATGGGAACTGAGGGTTTTATAACCATGGAGATCAACTTTATTGTAACAATGGAAACGGGGCGAATACACCAATGCATATAATGTGTAGCATTACCAAGAAAAGTGGGGTGTGGCCTAAGTATTTAAATGGATGTAGAGTGACCCTAAAAAAATGGGGGTAGCGTTACTATGGAAACAGGATGTGCATAACCAAGCATAAGAGTGACATATCGCTGATCAGTGGAACTGAATCCGCCCCATGGTATCTATCAACTTAGATCATAAACTGAACAACTGGATCACGAGAGGAGGGCAACAGATGTTGGATTTTGAAGACCCCCCAGATAAACCCCCCCAACCCCAAACACACACACTCCTCATATGCATGACAAATGGCATCGATGGCTACTATCGACCCTTCCACTGTCACAAAGTAGGGACTTCTTTCTGCCATTGATCCAGGTCTCACACACAGCTCTGGACCCGAGACCCCCTTGGCGAGATTGGGTTAATATTACAGAGGAGGAGGAGTTGGGTGAGGAGGCACGACCCTGATGGTGGGGCCCCGTGTAAGAGGAGCCGGAGGTGACCTCGTCCTAATGGAGTCATCATGTTCTTCATCATCTTCACCATCATCATCATCTCTCTTACCTTGACAGCCACCAGCATCTTGTCCTTGGTGGGGCTGAGGTTATAGCACTCTGCCAGGAACACTTTCCCAAAGGCCCCTTCTCCGAGCTCCCGCTTCAGCACAATGTCCCTCCTCTTTATGTGCTGCACGTCTGGAGAGAGAGAGAGAGAGAGAGAGAGAGAGAGAGAGAGAGAGAGAGAGAGAGAGACTCAGTTAACTGGACGGCAGTCTTGAGACGAGGGGAGGTGATAGTGTGAAGTGGATGCTGGTGAGTTGGGATTTGTTCGCACCAAATCCTGTCACTCAAAATGATAATACGGCTCAATGGGAATCATCTATCTCTGGGAAATTCCTCACGACGCTCCAGACATTCGGAGACACTACCTGGAAGTTCCCCTGTGAGCACAGCAGCTTTGACCTTCACAACAGCCCTAGACAACAACCCACTCTCTCTCACTGCTGTAGCTCACTCTCACATCTTTACCAAGTATTCTCTTACAAAATAAAAGTCCTTGAAGGGACTACTTTTAAATCCCTAACTCGGGGAGCAACGGAATGAGAATGTCGTAAAAATACTATTAGAACAACTGTATGTCGTATTTTTACATTAAAATTACAGCTTCAAAATCACTGTGATGCCCCACTGAGCTGTAAAGAGGAGAACAGAGCCTCTGTTGTTATAACCCCAAGCTCAGCACTGCAGAAACTGCACTATGTAATGTTTAGAGCAAATTAGGAAAAATCCCCCTTGATTCAGGACAGTGCTGTAAACATTAATTACACTCTGCAACTGTAGGGGGAGCCCAGGAGCTAAATTACTGTAGTAGATTAATACAGCCACATTCATTCATTCATTCATTCATTCATTCATCTTCTGTAAAGCACTGGGAGTAATTGAAACACACCAGGACAGGGCACCCGTCCACTCCAAATACGGTAATGAAGGTGCAAAAACAACCTGTATTGATTTCATTGCTGTTGTGATGTCACAAAAAACACAATCTCTCTCTCTCTCTCTCTGTCTCTCTCTCTCACACACACATTCTCTCTGTCTCTGTCTCTCTTTCTGTCTCTCTCTCTCTCACACAAATATTCTCTCTCTCTCTCTCTCTCTCTCTCTCTCTTGCTCTGTCTCTCTTTCTATCTATCTCTGTCTCTCTCACGTTGTCTCTCTCTCTCTCTCTCTCTCTGACACACATTCTCTCCGTCTCTCTCTCTCTCTCTCTCTCTCTGTCTCTCGTTCTGTCTCTCTTTCTATCTCTGTCTCTCTCTCTCTCACTCTCTGTCACACACACACACATTCTCTCTCTCTCTCTCTCTCTCTCTCTCTCTCACACACACATTCTCTCTCTCTCTCTCTCTCTGACACACACATTATCTCTGTCTCTCTCTCTCTCTCTCTCACTGTCTCTCGTTCTGTCTCTCTATCTCTGTCTCTCTCTCACACACATTCTCTCTCTCTCTCTCTGACACACATTATCTCTGTCTCTCTCTCTCACTCTCTCACACACACACATTCTCTCTCTCTCTCTCTCACACACACACACATTCTCTCTCTCTCTCTCACACACACACATTCAGTTCAGTTCAGTTCAGCAGTGCTTTATTGGCATGAATGTAAAACAATACACTGTTGCTAAAGCATATTACAGAAAATACATAAACATATAGATACAGATACAATTACAACAACAGGAAATGATATTTACAAGATTAATGATAATTAAATAAGAAAAGGAAAATAAGAGCATGGAGACAATATAGATGTTTAATAATCATTAATAATCAGTAATATTCAGTAATAATTAATTACACTGTTGACTGACCACACTGGTTGTCCCTCAGGTTGTGGCAGTCTGTCACATATTTGGCTGCGTGTGGGATCAGCTCCTCCTTCTCTCCCAGTACATACTGGAGCTTCTCTGTATCAGTGAGGAGCAGGAACTCAGGACAGACTCGACTCGCTCTCTGGTAGAACCTGCTCCTGACGGACTCATACTTGGGGCATTGGGTTAGGAAGTGCAGCTCTGTCTCCACCACCGAGAGCTCACAGTGAGAGCACAGCCTGTCCTCTCTGGGGACCCAGTTCTGTCTGTGACGGCCGGTCTCCACGGCCAGACTGTGCTCACTGAGTCTGTACATGGTCAGTGTCTTCCTCAGTGACCTCTCCCTGATGGTTGTGAGGTATTTGGCCAGTGTGTATTCTCTGTTTAGGGCTGAGTAGCTCTGCAGTTTATGTTGTTGTTGTATGGTGTGGGTCCAGTGTGTGAGATAATTGTTTTGTTGTTGGATGATGATGTGTTGGGGTCTGATTTTCTGAGTGAGTGTGTGGTGAGGATGTTTGGACTTGGTGATGTCGTTTGGCTGTAGGTCACCGAGGGTCAGGACCAGCTGGCTGAGGGGACTCCTATCAATGTGAAGCTCCTGATTGGACAGGGCTTTGTAGTGCAGTGACTGGGGGTCACTGGATTTAAGATGCCTCCAGAAGTTCAGAGCTCTTTTCTGAATGGCTATGAGGAGGGGGTACTGCCCTACATTCTCTCTCTCTCTCACACACACACATTCTCTCTCTCTCTCTCTCTCACACACACACATTCTCTCTCTCTCTCTCTCTCTCTCACACACACACATTCTCTCTCTCTCTCTCTCACACACACATTCTCTCTCTCTCTCACACACACACACATTCTCTCTCTCTCTCACACACACATTCTCTCTCTCTCTCTCTCTCTCTCTCTCTCTCTCTCAGGTTAAAAGGAAAAGGGAGGCTTCTGCTCATGAACACAATAACCTAGGTGTTAGCTGTTATCCAGTAGTAAGTGGTTGTCATGGATGCACTACAGTGTCAATGTGGAGATACCCATACACACACACACACACTCATGTCGGTGCTGAAGTGTTTCAGTGTCTGTGTTTCCTGAGCCGTCTCTGAGTCTCTGTCCATTCACTCGAGTGTCTCACTCTCCAGGTCAAGGCCAGGAGCACAGGGCTTTTCTCAGCGTCGCTCTTTGTCTCTCTGTGTCTATGTTTCTTCTCTCTGTCTCTCAGTCCCTCCACTCCCTCTTCTGGTTCCATCTGTCTCTCTGTCTATAATAATACTCCAGGTTCTCCACTTGTCTCTGTGAGTTAAGAGTCAGAAACCTGAGGGTCAGTGTAGAACATATTTCCAGATAAAGGCCAGTGTAGCGTCCGCTTCTGCATCTTTACTGATCACAGGTTTAGAGGCGTGTACACACAGATGTACACACAGATGTACACACAGATGTACACACAGACGTGCTCCTGAAGGTGAGATCGCTGGAGCAGAGGAACGCTGTTCCAGCCTTCAGCCACAGTTACACCGGCTGGGCTGCCTGGCCTTTCCCGTAGAATCTGATCACGGCTTTATGAGTCCTCCTGATCCAATCAGCTCCAGCCTCTGGGCGCTGTGTGCTGGACAGGAGCGGGCGGCTCAAAGCTGGGGCCAGTTCTTAATTTCCACACCGTCGTCCACCTGTTCTCCCCCTCGTCCTCCGCAGCACTGGGAAAAGCGCAGAAACATCTGGAAGGGCACGGCAACATCTGCTCTTTACCCCAAACAGAAAATGGAGGGCGGGGTTTGGACGAGATCTATCCGACATCAACACCAGCCTTCCTGGGGAGGAGAGGACTCCACCACATTCTGTAGACTCACCGCTGGAGCTGCCACGCTAATGGAACATAAGCCCTGACCATTAGCATCAGGCTTGGTTTCTGGGCCCTGGGCCCTGACACAAGGTTACAAAGACCTCCTCTCTCTCTCTCTCTCTCTCTCCTCTCTCTCTCTCTCTCTCTCTCTCTCTCTCTCTCTTATGTAATGAATAAAGTCTCCTCCCTTTTCCATGCCATGTGCTATGTTTATATATGAACAGAGAAAAGCATTTTTTTTGTGTGTGTGTGTGAGAGAGAGAGAGAGAGAGAGAGAGAGAGAGAGAGAGAGAGAGCTTGTGCTTTTTGTGACATCACAACCGTAATGGAGGTTTACAGAAGATGGATGAACGAATGAATGAATTAATGAATGAATGATGACTGTAATCATCTACTAAAGAGAAATGTGGTTTCTATGGCATTCCCTTTAAAAAACTCTCTCTCTCTCTCTCTCTCACACACACACAGTGACAGTGATTGCTGTGCAAATCAGTGACAAAAACACTGCTCTGTACTTAGCTGAGCCTCCCACTCTTTTATTTTTTTATTTGTTATGTTTAGCAGCGAATGTCAGTGTTAGAGGTAAACAGTGTGGGGGTGGGGGACGGGGGACGGGGGGGGGGGGGGGGGGGGGGGGGTGATGGGTGGGTGCGGAGGGTGGGTGGGGTGTTGAATTGGGTTAATATTTATTCCAGTCTCTCGCTGTCAGCAGACGAAGCTGTGTGTTGTGTATCAGTGAGTACACAGCGCTGTTACTGCGCCTGGGGGTTTTTAATCAGCTTCAACATATTAACCACATTCAGGCTACAGCACACACACACACACACACACGTGAGCATCACCGCTGGATGGCTGGCTTATTGCCCTGTGTGTGTGTGCGTGTGTGTTTGTGTTTGTATGTGTGTTTATGTGTCTGTGTCTGTGTGTGAATGTGTGTGTGTGTGTGTGTGTGTGTGTGTGTGTGTGTGTGTGTGTGTGTGTGTGAATGCTGGAGCCTTTGGCTTTTTCTGGACAAGGTTTTTGTTGGAGATTAAGACGAAGGAGACGCAAAACCCAGGCATCACTTCCAACTAATTAAACTGCCATTAATTTAATCAGCGGCGGAAGAGCGAGAGAGAGAGAGAGAGAGAGAGAGACAGAGATAGAGAGAGAGAGAGAGACACAGAGAGAGAGAGAGAGAAGAGAGAGAGAGACAGAGACAGAGAGAGAGAGAGAGAGAGAGAGACAGAGAGAGACAGAGAGAGACAGAGAGAGAGAGACACAGAGAGACAGAGAGAGAGAGAGAGAGAGGAGAGAGAGAGAGAGAGAGAAAGAGAGAGAGAGAGGTGGGGGGGCTGTGAGAGGGGGGAGAGTAAGTGAACGAGAGGAGAGAGAGAGAGGGGGTTGGTTTAGAGGGGGGAAGAGTGAGAGAAAGAGAGAGTTAAGATGTAAATAGAGCGATGGAAAGCAGAGGAGACAAGAGGAAGATACAGAGAGTTAGAAAATCAGTTGCTAATATGTTTTCCTCAGAGAGGAGAGAGAGAGAGAGAGAGCAGTCTGTCTCTCAGTGAACTAGAAAGTTGTTAATCACAACTAATCCTTTCATGGTGTTTTTTTTTAGGACACTGTGTGTGTGTGTGTGTGTGTGTGTGTGTGTGTAAGATTAGGGGGCGTCTCTGCCCCGGGTGTGTCACACAGCTGTGAGTTCTGTGTAATTAGGGGGGCTGCTTTTATCACAAATAAATCCTCACCTACTCCACACACACACACAACTTATCTCTTATCTTCCACTGTCCTTAGCTATACTCATAGTAACGGGAAGACAATAAGGGTGAGTATAAACAGTATGTGGTCTCTCTCTCTCTCTCTCTCTCTCTCCCTCCTCCAGTTTGTTTCTTCTCAGAGTGTGTACCATGTTGTATCCTTGTTGTTCTGAAGTTGTAATTGTAGGAGGTGATTTATTTGCAGCGTTAGTGCTGCTGGGTGTGTGTTTGTGTGTGTGTGTGTGTTATTACTCTGTGTGGGATAGGTGTGTGAGCTGAAAGATCATTCATCATTTTAAACACACACACACTGTTTTGTCTCTGTTTTCTGGGGACCTTCACTCATCTCATCCGTGACTAGCTCTATCTCTAACCTCAGCCTAAGCTCCACTTTAATCCTTCCATTAACTCCACACAAAGCCATAATCAGCACTGACCTTAACCCTACCCAGCGCCCTAAAGCCAACCCTGTCTGAACCCTAACACCAAGCTTCCCCTAAGTGTGGCCTAATCTTAACCAAGTCCACGACCATGTCACAGTGTGTGTGTGTAAACAGACGTAGGTCCCCACACTGTGGTTGTGATCGTGTGCACATCTCATCACTAACTGAAGAAAAGAACGTATCTCTGTGGCTTCCGTGGTTTTATGGATCATTTGAACACAGCAGCTGTCCTCCACACTGTGTGAAAACGTCATGAAGAATCAACCACTTCACTGACTTCCACTGAAAGATAAGGACGCTATATAAAACACACAGTACGAGTTCCATCCCCATAGAGAGGGTGTGTTGTTGAAGATGTCTCATGAAGTCTCCAGACTTCTGCTGGTAGCTGTAAGGGTTGCTAATGTAAAGGAGAGTTGGTGTGAGCAAATTACGATTCACAGTAATCAATACACACAGCAGAACCACTAGGGAACCCTTGAAGAACCCATTGTTTTGAAGTGTAGACTGATCATGGTATAGGATGAAGCTCCCATCACCTCATAGATCTTAAATCTGCAGGCACCCCACCGTCAGCACTGACAATGACGGCTATGAACTCATGTGCAGCTGCTCCAGAGTGTGAAGGCTTTTCAGTGGAGCCTATAAAAGCTGTGTCGACAGTGAAGGACACCTTAATGTGTGCCGTCGGAAACTGCTCTCTCTAAGGCCACCTCTCTTCCCCTGGTTAATGCCCCTGGTGTTTGTCAGCTGTTGTGGGCTGTCTGCGCTCTCCTCCACTAGGTGGAGCTGTGCAGTGACCGTGCCTTAGCAGCAGTGCCTCTCAGAAGTTCCAGACCTCTATAGCATCACTGTCCAATGAAAACTCTGTATCTCTGTACAACATTGGAACACAGCAGCTGTCCTTCACACTGTGTGTTAATCTCATGATGAACGAACCAATAGAAACGCTCCAAAATTGCTCTGAATATAATCTAATTTACATTGACTTCCACTGCAATTTAAGACGCATTTTCCTTTTCCTGTGAAGGTTTTTTTGGAGCTATTTTGGAGATACATTTTTTTCTTTAGACAGAGACAGTACATGACCTTCTAGAAATTCCCTGAGGGAATCCCACTGTATAAGTGTGTGTGTGTGTGTGTGTGTGTGTGTCCATCTATATAGACCCTCGAGCAAGGATCCCCAAAGACCACTCCTCGCTCTGTTGTTATATAGCGCTGTTGTTAACCTGCAGTTCTGAAGCCTCCCTCACTGACTCCATAAGAGAAAGAAAAAGTGCCGGAACCACGCCTCGCCACAATAATGAATCCATCACGGAGGGAACACCGGGGCCCGCGGGTCAACTGCTCTAAACTAGCTCCATTCATATACAAAACCATTAGCACTTCACAGCGCGGCCAGACACTGCCCGGGCCCAGCCTCGGCGCTCAGAGCAGGTAATTGCAATTTAATACATCCTGAAGAAAGAAGGGCAAGACTGATGAACAAAAACCATACTGTCAACACCTACAGCTACGGCAAACGTCTCCACCTCCTACCCTCGCTACGCCTTTATTGGCCTGATGAATTAGACGACGATATCTGTCTCCTCACACTCTCACACAGAGTAAAAACCAGCGGAGGAGGAAGAGCAATGAGGACGAAGGTTATGCACAGCCAGGCCCTGACCGTTACGCCATTAGGCTGCAATTAGTTCCTTTAATGAGACGGGAGGTACACATTTGCATATATATAGCTATATTAAGTGTGGACAGCACAGAGCTACTGAGAAAGAGGCAGAAGAAATTGCACTGTTGTTTATGTCCAGTGTCGAGTCTCAGCTGTTTTATAGAAAGACAACAATACACTCTCAGAATTAAAGGTATAGTACAGGTACATTATTGTCTAAGGTGACCAGACGTCCTCTTTTACCCGGACAAGCTTACATACAATTTTGAGAAGTTTCGTTCACAAACTAGTCCCGCCCTCCCCTACACTGATTGGTTCGCTTGAGTGAGAAGGGGGCGTGGTGAAGTAGCCTAAAATCTTCTGATTGGACGGTCTGACTGTAGAGCTACCGTTATTGGTCGATAACCTTCTCTGTAAACATTTAATTGGTCAGTCTGCACATCAGTAGCCCTTGTTTACGTCAGTCCAGTTGTGCTCCCTAAAGGTTCATTACATTCTCTTCTCCAGAAATCAAACTATTGAAATCAAAACTATTTTAATTAATATAGAGTAAGGTACAGTTATGTTTCTTAATGTAACCTTGAGGGTACCACCACAGAGACTTTTTTTTCTGAAAGTGCAGTATAAGGCGGCCTACAAATGTCAAGCACTTTGAGTACAGACGGTTCAGTTTAGCAGGCTGAAGATTCTCCACAAGAGGGCGCAAGAAGCATGCCTGTCTATATTTTTCTCAAGGTTAGTTGGGATCAGCAAAGGAACCAACTGGACCCACACCAGCAGGATCTCATCAATGCTGATAGATGCAAGATAGTTACACATCAGTGCTTTTCTAGACCCTCAAAATGCTTTAAATTCTTCGGGACATTGAGGAGGGAGTCACCTCAAGCGATCTGCCCCATCCCCCTCACCACATACCAACTATCAGCTAGAGAGGAGACAAAAGGGCACGACTGAGCCAGTTGACTGATGATGGGGATGGTCAGGAGTGGCCACATGGGTAGAGGTAACTGGACATGAGGGTCACCCTCTGACCTCCCGGTTTACCCAGTTTACTCAGCTCCTGTCACTGCAACCAAGCATTGGGATCCCCACAGACCGCAGGGACAGCGCCCCCTATTGGCCCCAACCACACCACCTCCAGCAGCCACCCAAACTCTACTAGGAGGAGGACTCCCATCTTAGTACTGATCCAGTCCTGCTTACCCTTAGTGAATTTGAACGTCCTGGGGAGCTCTGGGGGTTTAGAAAAGTGCTGGAGAGGTGCAGCTATCGTTCATTCATATATCAATTAAGAAGTGACCAATGTAGTAGCTTCCTCACAGGGACATGAATAATCTGGGACTGGGTGGAAACATGCGGTCAGATTTGTGTCCAAGCGTCTGGAAGGTTGTTGGTTTGAGTCCCGTGGCTGGCGGCGGAACTGAAGGGCAGAACTGACCCAGTTGCCTGAGGTGAACAGCCATCAGCACAATGTTGCAGCTCAGTTCAAATGTCCCCCTTCTTTTCCTACACTCACTGTCCATTTTTTCACCTCCACTGACCATATTCTACAATTACACACTGTTGTTCTGCATACTGTGTTAGCCCCCTTTCACAGAGCAGGTGTGATGTGGTGGTGGATCGTTCTCAGCGCTGCAGTGACACTGACGTGGTGGTGGTGTGTTAGTGTGTGTTGTGCTGGTGTAGAGTGGATCAGACACAGCAGTGCTGCTGGAGTTTTTAAACCCTGTGTCCACTCTCTGTCCACTCTGTGAGACACTCCTCCCTCGTTGGTCCACCTTGTAGATGTAAAGTCAGAGACAGTAGCTCATCTGTTGCTGCACAGTGTGTGTCGCTCGTCCTCTAGTCCTTCATCAGTGACACAGGACGCTGTCGGCTGGATGTTTTTGGTCGGTGGACTGTTCTCCAGCAGTGACACTGAGGGGTTTAAAATCGTGATGTTCGATACCACTGATTTCCTTTCCGATCCGATACTGAGTAAAAACCAGTATCGGCGATACCGATCCGATACAGAAACCTTAGCAAATACACTTAATGTGTCTGGTAAATCTAAAAAAATAAATAAATCATAGCTTTACAAAGAATACAAGACATCAGAGTAATGTATTTACTTATTTTAAACTCTGAAGTATATTGAGGTAGTGACATAATTTACAATATAACAGAGCTGTAATTTAACGATGTAATTCACTATCAATGATCAACTCTTTAGGAAACCTTACCTGAATAAATCTAGGCTTTTTCTGCCTGCGTGAGATAAATAAGTGATAAATATTATTACTCCAAGCTAAACCCATGCAGCTATTTGTTGAAGCATGTATTTATTTCGTTACTTACTTCATAACCCTATTTATTAATTTGAACAACTCCAACAGCAACAGCACTTAGCGCATCTTAAAGCTCCACATTTTCTCCCCCTGGACCTGGATAGTGCCTGTCTGCAGCACCGAAGGACTCCGCCAGAGACTGAAGAGAGAGAGAGAGCTGAAATAGCTCCACACATGACTCTGTTTACGCTCTGCCATTGTGTCTGTGACTGACTGAGCAGCGTGCCGCTGTGCTTACACATTACGCACTTACCCAGGTGGAAGGACGAGTTGTTCCCACCAACCGTGCATCATTTAGACAAGATCTCAATAGTTTAGCTACTTTCCACTGTGTTCCTGTGAATGACACGCATTACTTCAAATGACTGAAGTATCAAAAGTATCAATGTTTTGATTTGGGAATCGATTTTAGAGCATAAAGATCTGGTATCGACATTTCAGTATCAATCTGCACATCACTAGTTTAAAAACTCCAGCAGCTGCTGCTGTGTCTGATACACTCTACACCAGCACAACACACAGTAACACACCACCACCACGTCAGTGTCACTGCAGCGCTGAGAATGACCCAATGAAAAGTGTGGCCAATATTTTAAACACAATTCATGGCTGCAAGTCTGAATCACATAAAACCCAAACGTATTTCACAGATAATAAAAAGGAAACAGCATGTGCAGATGCTTCAAAATGCATTCATTAGTAATGCCCTGTCCATATCTGTGAAGAAAAATCAATGTAGCGTTACACCGAAGTGCAGCAGAGCTTCTGAAAGGTGCTGCACACCCTTTACATTGCAGTTAGCTGTGAGCTTGCTCAAGGGCAAAATGCAGGTAGCCAAAGGATGGACATCTATGGACATCTAAGTCCTTGAGGACTACATCAACATTCCTTGTGAACTAAGGCACTGGATCAAAGCGGCAGCCTTTTGGTCGACGCAGCTACACTGCTGCATTCATCTCAAGCCTGTGTAGTGTAGATGTGAGTCTTCAAAGAGGGGTACAGTGGTATTATCTTATTAAATATAATTATATAGCAATAGCAATGTACTACCTTCACATTTGACCTGTATTCACTGTATTCCAGTCCTAATGTTATTACAGCATGTTTATGTGCCATAATATAACATAAACACAGCTGTGCCGATACACACGGGTGAATAGAAAAGCAGATAATGAAATATGACGTATGACACTAGATGAGCTTCTCATGAGCACAGGATCATCACTGGGGAGGAAGAGCGGGGGGGGTCTATATAGACCCACAGCTAAAGGGCGTGTAGCAGGAGAACTTGAGTCATCTAAGATCAGAATGTGAGAGCTGAATACCATCAGATCCTCACAGCAATGGTACAGCTTTTAATTTATAGTCTTGTCAACACATAATAATAATTCATTCCTGATCGTAAGCTGACCGTAGCCTGACCACTTTTAGGACTCACCCATGCTACATCAAGAAGAGAGAAATATTAGTGAAATCCAGCAGAGTTTTATTAGACTTTGGGAAGATATTCATAAGTCATGCTATGTACATTTACACTGGGGGCCCTGAGGAGCCCGATTAACTTCATGACAAAGGAAACTCAGATTTTGGGTCCCAGGGGCTTTAAGGCTTTCACAGAAGAGCAGACGCTGTTACTGCAGGAAAAAGGGAGATACTCATCATTCTACACTATTTCAGGGGGAAAACTGCCAGTGGCTGTGATATCCTCTGTGGTTGCTATAGCATTCAAAGTGATTGCTGAGGTGTTACTAATTGATTGTTGTGGTATCCCAGGTGGTTGCTTCTGTGTTACTTAGCCATTGTGATAATGTATTTGCTGGGCAGTTGCTATAGCATTAAAGGTAGTTGCAAATGTTTTGCTAGGCTGTTGCAGTGAGATTGGTTTCTAATGTGTTACTAAGTCCTTGCTATTATACGTATGTAGTTACTAAGGTGGTATTAATAAGCAGCTCTGGAATTCAAGGTAGTTGCAACTGTATTACAAAGCAGTATTGCAAGGCATCCTGTATTACAAAATGTTTGCTAAGGTGTTACTAATCTACTGTTATAGTATTCCCGGTGGCTGCTTATATGTTACTTAGCAATTGCTATAAAAACCTAGGTGCTAAGGTGTTGCTATGCAGTTGCAAACGTTATGCTAGGCTGTTGCTATGCTAAATAAAGTCATCGCTAATGTGTTAAACCCTGCCTGTGGCATGTATGCAGTTGCTAAGACAGTCCATGTGGTTGCTAAGTTGCTGTAGTATTCAATTTAGTTCGTAAAGTGATACTAAGCTAGTGCTACGGTATTGACGTTGTTTGCTAAGGTGTTACTTAGCAAAAGCTCTGGTATCCCAGGTGATTGCTAAGGTGTCTCTTTCCATTGCTATGGTATTCAAGGTGATTGCTAAGGCATTGCTAGCCATATGCTAAACATTTGCTATGTTATTCGAGCCATTACTAAGCCTTTACTATGGTATAGTAAAACTGGTTAATAAGACTTTGCCATTGCTGTTGAAATCCAAAGGGTTGCCCAGGTTTTACTAACACTATTGTTTCCCAGGTGGTTGTTAGGATATTGCTGAGCAGTTGCAATGGTATTTAATGGGGTTACTAAGATGTCACTAAGTTGTAGTATTGTATCAAAGGTTTTGCTAAGTTGCTGCTCGGCTGTTAAATTATTTAAATTGCAGTACTCCATGTCAACACCATCACTGCATCCAAAAGTGTCAAAATTTTGAGCGCACAATTTTCAGTGCCATGTATCACTAGCGGATACCAGATTACCCATAATAATATACCCTCCTGAACTCAGTACCCTAAAAATAGTGCACTACATAGTGGATAACATAGGGAATAGTGTATAGGGAGCCATTTCGGACTCAGGGCATGACCTCAAGTTGTTAAGTAAGGTAGATCTGTGTGGTCTGTCTCATGAATTATTTAATTGTTGACTTGTGAGTCCACTGAGATGCTAAGGGTCCAGCAGCTCCTCCGTGTCTCAGTGTCGTGTCCTGACTCACCGCCGCGGTCTCGGAGCAGAGCGGGGGGATCTAAAGCTGAGGTCTAATTCAAAGTGGCAGATGATAAAGCTGGAGTTTCATCAGGACGTCCAGCGTGGCAGCGCCGAGCCCCAAACGGCGGATTAATGGAGCGGCGCTGAAATATGAATCTGTCATCGTCTCGGCAGCTCTGTCCCACGCCCTGCGACAGTTATGTTCTCTAATCAGGATTAATCTCCTGCCGCGTTTACACCTGTAGCTAATAGGAATGAGCCTGGCTGCAAGGTGCGCTCCAATCAGCTCGCTCCGCAGCGCCCAGGCTCCTGCCGTCTCCTCCAGAAGGTCATCCGTCTCTGAGATGGCCATCAGCTTTGCGAGGCATTCCTACGGAGAAGAGCTTGTGGCGAATACGGATTGTAACTTTATTAATATCAAGTGCCTCATCCCAAACAAGTGGGAGGAGACAGAGGGACGGACATTGGGTTTAATGTCCCCATGTCCCTGCCTGTGTCTTCAGAGTCAGATCTGGATGTAGGTCTTTAAATCCAAAGCTGCTCTTCTTCTTCAGTAGCAGGTATTTTCTGGGCTTTGTTGGTTCTATCAGTGGGAGATCGCACAATGGATCCCTGGTCTAGAAAGGCGCAGTAGAAGTGGAATCCTCATACATTCTGTGAAAATGTAAGGATGTACTGTCAAATCACACTATCAAACAGTAAGGACGCATGAGACTCCTTTAGTACAGGGATAGACAACACAGATGGGCAGGTTTTTGGAAGCAGAAACAAACAAATACAGAGAGACCACTCAGAAAAGTAGGGCTAGCAAGAGCTTTCACAGAATAGCATGCACTTAAAAGTGCATAAGGAAAGTGCTTTAACGTTGGACAGAAGAGCACAGCTTCAGCATTAATCTGAAGAAACGGATGGGGGTAGGGGCAGTCCTAGCACATTTCTAGGTCTTTGCCTGAGGTGGGGATTTATGAATCATCACTTCAGAGACAATCATGGCAACTGGCCTACAGTCATAAAATGTCAAACAGAGTCTGCCTCAGAAGAGAGACTGATTCTTAATGATGCCTCAGCATGCTCCTTTAAACCTGGCACATATTCTCATCACCCCCTGGCCCCTTTATCACAGACCCCTCCCCTGCTGGAGTACAGTAATGATGTACTCCTCTCCTCGACTCGCCTTTTCTCCTCCTCCACCAGGTAAATCTGGTCCTGGTTCTGGAAGCGGGTTCTTGTTTAATGGCTGTTCTCTCGTGGTTCAGAGCGAGTCGAGTAGGGACTAAACCGTAGTGTGTAAACCTTGCAGAGCGCTGATCGTCCAGAGAGAGTCATCACTCTATGCCACGCAACGCAGACGACCAGCACCAACTCTCCATCTGTAAAATCTCCAGCTGCAGCAGAGATCACGTTTGTTTTTATCCGACTCACGACGGCAGCTCGTAAAATGACGCCGTGGTCTTTTGAAGAGGTTCAAACGCTCCTTGGATCGATGGCCGACGAAAGAATCCAGCGAGAGCTGGACGCTGCAACAAGGAAGGAACAAACTCTACTGATCTGTCTGAACTGATGACGGAGCTGTGTTCAGTCCCAAACAACAACAACATGCCAATACACCATGAGTACACACCTCTTAACATTACCACCACTGTGGTTTTCAAATCCGGCTGTTCCAGTTAGAGACAGGGTTTAGAGATTACAATGGCTACAACTCTGGGATCATTTCCCAGTGGGCACTTCGACATCTATATCACAGATACAGTCAGTGTAGAAGTGTCCCTGTAATCATCGTTTTTTTCCCCAAGCTTCATTATGTGGTTATCCAAGCCTGAAGACATGCTAATGCTAAAATGTCTTACGTTGCCCTTGGGTCTCTGTTGTGCAAACTAATGCTGATTTTCCATTTTCCAGAGACCTGTAATGATTCTAGCCAGTCTTTGATCTCAGCTCTGTATCTTTCCAACGTCATGGGGCTCTGATGCGAGCTGTGGCTATAGACAGACAGGGCAATGTTTGCTTTCAAGGTTTTAAGATAAGATAAGATAATCCTTCATTAGTCCCACAGTGGGGAAATTAACAGTGTTGCAGAAGCAAAGGGAGAGTAAAGTAATACAAATATGTAACAAGGAAAATCTTAATAATTATTATAAACACAAATAATGGAATATAAAATATAGTAATAAATGGAATATATACAACTAATGAACATGACTATTGTACATGGAAATATTGCATGAGGTATTGTAGAATATCACTGTATTGTATTAAGTATTACACATGGTCTGCATCATCCAAATAAAAGTACATTCTGTATTTCAGAGTAAGTAAAGTGTCAGTGTAGATAGATGTGAGTGCTTTACTGGGAGCAGTGCTGGTTGTAAACTCTAACAGCAGCAAGAAGGAAATACCTGCGTTAGCATTCCTTAACCCATTGGGGTGAAGCAGCCTGTCACTGAAGGAACTGCCCAGTGCTGTCAGAATCTCATGGATGTTTACTTGCTTAACATCCTCCTATCTCCCACCTCTTGCACTGGGTCTAGGGGGCTTTCCAGGACAGTGCAGGCCTTCCAAATGAGTTTGTCCAGTCTCCTCCTGTCCTGCCCCAGCAGACCACGGTCCTCATGAAGGGTCCCTGCACGCCGAATGACCTCAACCTCCTGAGCAGGTCGAGTGTACTCTGTCCTTTTCTGTAAAGTGTGGTAGTGTTATCTGTCCAATCCAGTCCAGTTTAATGTTTAGGTGACCACCCAGGTACTGATAAGAGGTCACCCTCTCAATGTCTGTTCCCTGGATGTTTACTGTTGAAGGGGAGTGTGTATGTCTGTGGAAATCCACCACCAATTCCTTTGTCTTTCCCGCGTTTACCTGGAGGTGATTATGTAGACACCAGTCCACAAAGTCCTGAACCAGTTCCCTGTACCCTCTCATTTGTGAGGCCAACGGACGCCGAATCATCAGAGAACTTCTGTAGGTGGAAGTTTGGTGATCTATACATGAAGTCTGTAGTTTACATGGTGAAGAGTAACAGTGCCAAGATTATTTCTTGGTGCGCCCCTGTGCTGCAAACGAACATATCGGTGACACAGTCCCGTCCATGCCCTCACATGCTGTGATCAATTGGTCCACCCCTGAATGTTCCAGGTTGTCCCTCAGAAGCACAGGCTGTATGACTTTGAATTCACTGAAGAAATTAAAGAACATGATCCTCAAAGTGTTCCCATACTTCTGCAGGTGAGCCAGAGCTTCTTGGAGGAGGTAGATGATGGCGTCCTCAACCCCGATGCTAGGCTGGTAGGCAAACCGAATTGGATCCATAGATGGATACATGTCGGAGATGGATAAGGACTAGCCTCTCCAGGATCTTCATCAGATGTGACGTCAATGCCACTGGCTTGTAGTCGTTGAGGTCCTTAGGGTTCTGCTTTTTCGGCACTGGAACTTCCACAATTGTGGTACTCTCCCCAGCTTCAGGCTCATGTTGAACATGTGCTCAACAACCCCACACAGCAGATTTGCGCAGGATTTGTGGAGTCTGGCACTGATGCCATCTGGTCCTGCAGCCTTCCTCACCTTGATCTTCCTGAGCTCATGCCTCACCTGGTGTGAGTTGGCTGTGAGCTCATAGTTGAGAGAGAGGGTAGAGCAGGCTACTGGGAGTGCCAGACAGGGGGGTTCCAGCAGGAATGTCTGTGTAGGAGGGGGAAGTGTGGAGTGATCAAACCTATTGAAAAACAGATTGAGTTCATTCACCCACCTCTGGTCCCCTACCACCTGGGAGTGTAGTTCTGAGACTTTTCCAGACCCCGCTGACATTGTTCTCCTGCAGCTGTTTCTCCAACCTCCTCCTGTAGTTGGCTTCCCCCTCTCTGATCTTCCTTCTCAGGTCCCTCTGCACTGTTTTCAGCTCCTCCTTGTCACCTGCTCTAAAGGCCCTCTTTTTCTCCTTCAGGAGAGCCTTTATATCAGGGCTGATCCATGGTTTATTGTTGGAGAAACACCACACAGTCTTTCACAGAAGTTATACAGTGTGTGAGGCCATCAATATCCTCCCCATAAGGATCAAACAGATCGTCCCACACAGTTGTACTGAAACAGTCTTGTAAAACCTCTTCAGTCTCCTCAGACCATTTCTTCACTGTGCGAGAGACAGCTGGTTCCATATGTACAATGGTTTTGTGCACGGGCAGAAGATGAAGCAGGTTGTGAGCTGATCTTCTAGGGGAGGGAGGGGTAGTGAGGAATATCTGTCCAGTATTTTATTATCTCTGGTGTGGCAGGTTACATACTGGGTGAAGTTGGACAGAGTGGAGGATGGAGAGGCATGGCTGAAGTCCCCAGAGATAAGGATGACCTGTGGGTGCTGTGTTTGCAGCCTGCTCACAGCAGCGAGCAGGGCTATTACAACAACATGCGAGAATTCCCTCGGTTAATAGAAAGGTCTTATGCTAATGGCTAACGGCTAACAGCTCAACGTCCTTATAGCAGATTTGCTCTTTAATAGTGATGTGATTAGAGCTACACCATCTATCATTCACAAATACTGCAAGTATCCTTTCCTCTTGCCGCACTCCTTTGTCCTGTCCCGTATGAGGTGGAAGCCATTCAGAGAGACGGGCGTGTCCGTTGTTAGCGAAGGAAGCCAAGACTGTGTAAACACCATAATGCTACACTCCCGGTACTCCCTCAGATGCGCCGCCAGTTCGTCCGTTTATTGGAGAGAGCAAACTCCACAAGCCTGATGCCCACAGTGACACATTTAAGTAAACAAACAGTCGAAACAAATACTTAAAGAAAGAAAAAATAGTACTAAAAGTAAGAAAAGTGGAGCCGGAGCCGCTGCAACAGGCTGCTACACGTGCGGCGCCGTCTTCAGCTAAACAACACATTCTAAATTTACAAAAGAAACTCAGCGTGCTTTTGACCAAAGGTCTTTTGGAGACATCATTAATTGTTCACGTTTCCTTGAAGCTGGAACAGAAGGGAAGGAAGGAAGAACAGAGATGAGGAACAACAGAGCTGCAGGCAAACAAAGCCAATATCTGCTCTTCTACAGAGCTGATACACAATCAAACAGTGGCTGCTGGCTGTGATCACGGGGAGAGGCTCAGAAGGAGGCTGGATTAGTCGCTCTGTGCTTTGGCGAGTGGGCGGTGAAAGTGGGTTACAAAAGAGTGGGTCACGATAGAAATTTTACCCGCATCCTCTTTGGAAGTGGCAGGGCATTGGGTCTGAATCGATGAGGGACGAAGGTGTGAGGCAACACCAAGACAGGGTCTGGATTAACACTGTCCCACACAGCGGCCCAACAATTATAGCTATCTTTGCTAAAAGACACAGGAGCTCAAGTGCACAAATTAACCTTGTCCAATCTCCATAGGAAAGCCTTGCAGACACAAAGGGGCGCTCTAGAGCAGCCACATCTGAAGCTGATACCTCCGTGTTCAAGGCCAGAGGGGTATAAGCTCAGCGCCCCAGAACATGACTATGTTCTCTGTGGCAGTGAGTGCCATCCAGTGCCTCTGAGATGTGCTGGAGTGGCATTTGGATCCAAAACTAAAGCTTTAACATCGGTCTCTGACGGCACTAATGCTCTCAGGGCTGAATGGCATCACTACATTAGTCCAAAATAGTGTAAATCCTTTCCAGAGAAGGCTGGGGAAAACTATCTGAGCTTTGCAGTCCCTCAAGACACTCCATTTCTACATTGTTCTTTGTTGATTGTTAATCAGAATATAATCAGTTGATATCTCTGTTACTTCTTGGTTATTTCACAAGTTAATCTGTGATTATGGAAGGCTCCTGAAGAACATTTCATACACAGTGGCTATTCAAAGTGCCTTACGTAACTATGGCTGGTGTGGTCCAGTGGTGACACTGTGAGAGACCGGGGTTCGATTCCAGGTCTGGGCAAACTGTCTGTGCTACACCAGTAACAGTCCTTGGGCAAGACTCCTAACAGTGCATTGCCCTACCTGTAATACCAGTGACCTTGTAAGTCTCTCTGGAGAAGAGCATCTGCTCTTAAATGTAAACACTACAGGGAGAATTTAACATTTTCAAAGATGATAACAATATTTTAAAAGCAATTAAAACAAAGGAAGAAGAGGAAGAGCACCTCTAAGCTGTTCATTTTTGGGATACATAGCGTTAGCAAATTTAAGGTGAACTCTCTTGGCTGAATCTCTCTAGATACCACAGAAGGAAGAGTCCTGATTGGACAGTGTTCCACCATGTGGTTGATGACCCTGACCCTTTTATTTCCAAACACATTTCACCCACTGAGTTTAAATCCAATAAGAGTTGATATTTTCAGTTCATAGAAATGGTCAGGGCTTCTCTAAAGCCCAGAGGATTCCCCGCCTTGCTGAGCTCCTGTAAAGCTTCCATCGCCAGCTTCTTCATTTTTTTCATGTGTTTGTACTCTGTTTTTAAACAGAAGGACGGTGGTAAGTGAGGATAAGAGCCCACTGGGGAAACACCAGGACTGTAAGTGCACACTGGAGAACACGGTGAGTGAAATCTACAGTGTGTGGGACACTCTATATCAGCGGCTAAACAGTTTTACAGGTGTGTGGACGGAAGAAACAGAGCATACACTGAGGAAGGTGAGATACATTTCCCCTGATATTCCAGAGAAAGCTGGGTTTTACTGTGCGCTCTTTATAGCAGCCACAATGAGGCTACTGCGGCCTTTTCTTCACACCAGCTCCGGTCCTCTGATAAAAGTGGATTTATTTTATTCCCTAACAGTCAGTCAAACACACACAGAGAGAGAGAGAGAGAGAGAGAGAGAGAGAGAGAGAGAGAGAGAGAGAACATGCACTTTTCTCATCTGTTTTGACAGAATACTTTTATGGCAAAGAACATTAAACAAAAGCGTGTTGTTTATTTTTAATCTTCATCCGTGGTGAGATCAGAGAGGTGAAACGCAATAAAGATTAATAGATCATTTGCCTGTGTCAGAAAGCACCAGGCAATTTGCTGTGAAATTTGGGGAGAGAATTGGATTGGCTTGGGTTTAAACGGCAAATGGCCACAGTCTGTGACCTGCTTTTGTCCAAACCCCACGAGCCCCACAGCAGTGTTCTCCCCCTGTGTAAACAGCCCCTGTTCAGAACGTCCGCTTTCAGCACCTGTTCCTTTAAATGATAATGAGCCGCTCGCTGTTCACCCCGACTCCGAGCGCACAGCAGTGAGGAGCGAGGAGCAGAAGCTCTGGTTTTTAGCCGTTTTCACTCTGTTCTCTTTCTTCTCCGTTTTTACTCAGTGCTCTTATTTCTCCGCTCGTTGTGTCTGTTTTGCTTCGTTTAACCTCGTCTTTGCGCTCTCACTTGATTGGACAGACTTAGACGAGGGGGCGGGGCCATTCTAAAGTCCCGGCACTTGACATCAGAAGCAGAGCAGAATCAGAACGTCTCGTTTTAACCTATGTTGTCTGTCTTGTTTCACAGTGTGTAGGTTGGTGGGCACCAGATTCACACATTAATGTGCACATGCACTGAACCTAAGAAATCCTCAGCTGTGAACTAGCTGTAAAAAAGACATGTCTCTCTCTCCTGGTCCATTTCCCTCAGACACAGTGCTTCACTCACTCTGCCTCCGGGCGAACCCCAGGGCCCCAACGCCACTGCCCCACCCCTCCTCCTCCTCCTCTTCCTCTTCCTCCACTGCTGTTTAACTCTCACTGATGAGTTCTTTCCTTTAAAGGACTGACCTGAGTACAGCAGGAGCTCTCCTGTGTCTTTTCCTCCTCCTTTTACCTGGAAATAGCTACCGCAAAATCCTTCCCTGCCTGTGGTGGGCTGGGGGAATAGACCGGGTTAAATATTCATCTGACCACGCAGGCTGAATGGATTTTGGATGTGAATTAGAACAGAACAGAATCATCCACATTATACAAGAACAAGATTTTTTTGTCTCCTTACCTCCAGTTTGATGCTTATTATTTGTTACATTGTTTGTTCTATTCTTGGGGATAATGATGTGGTTAAAATGATTTTAATGTTAGTCATGAAATATTAGTTTATTATTTTAATAGAATGACAACTGTCATTATTTATACAATCGCTGCAGTGGCAAAAAGTGTCCAGAAACCTTTGATGTAGAGCTGGATGAGTGGCGTAGAGTGACGACTCTCTCTGGCCAGTCCAGGACCAAATTTACCCAAAGGAGAAGCAGAAAACCAGAGGAGGAACCAAGTGCCATTAGCACAGCAAAGTGAGCTCTCTCATTGGCTGGAGCTTCAGGAGCCAAGAGTGAAGGCCTTATATATTTGATTAACGCTGGAGTACGTCCTTCGTTTATGAAGCTTTTATCGTTATCAATTTTGAAACACTCCTTACCAGGGTTTTACAAACTGACTTTACATCTGCAGGGGGAGGAGTGTCTCACGGACTCATGGCAGGGTCTGGGAATGGTCCACCGCCCTCATCACACCTTCTCTGTGAGGTCCTGAGCATTGATGAACAGGGGGAGAGGGGGTTAACAAAGTATTCAGAGCCACAGATGGCAAACAATGACACAGCTGATTTCAACCCACCCTCAATCCCCATAAGAGTGAAATAAACCACAACGACTGTAGTTTATGTGCAGTTTAATTTCCCAGCGCAGACCCTACACATGGTCCTTCAGGATGAAGCGGTCAGTCATGATGTACAGTCGTGCCCTGGGTTTCAGTGCGGCTGTAAAGACTGAAAGAATGGGAAGGTATTTCAGCAGATCGGACGGGGTGTGCGGTGCTGCGGCGATGGGGCTGGAGTGTGTGCTCTCCGGGGCTTTCCACAAACTTATTCACCTCTAGAAACTCCAACAGAAAGCCATCAGCCTTTGAGCTACGTCCCTATTTCTCTGTTTTTGCTGCGAGCACAAGGAGAAGGAGGGAGCGTGGACAGTGGCTCGGCTCGCTCGTTTCTCCCGGCGCTTTTCCCTTCACGTCTTTATAGAGAAATATATCACACTGTGGCCTGAAACCACACCGACGCTGGACGGATGAGCAGCAGTCGTCGCATTGAAAGGCGCCGCGTGCGGTTATTGCTACAGATATATCATCATTCACCCACAGTAAATTCAATAACAATTCCCCAGTAACTAATAAAGCTTACGGTGGTCAGTATCGCTGCTTTACTAGAGGCCTGCTGTATAATGACCGTCAATGGACAACCCACAGCTATGGACTGAAAGACTACATGCTTTAGTAGAAACAACATCCACTCATTAGCTTCTTTATCAGAAACACCCATTACCACTCTCCACCTGGTGTTTATTATTGCTCTGGTGACCACTGGTGACCACAGCGCCTTCTAAAGCTGTGCTGAGATTGACCCAGTGGACAACACTCTCCAGAAACTACAGATGAAGAACTAGGTGATGGCAGTAAGTCTGACGTAGAGTGACGACTCTCTCTGGACAATCAGAGAGAGACAATCACAGAGTGGACAGAGAGTGGACACAGGGTTTAAAAACTCCAGCAGCACTGCTGTGTCTGATCCACTCTACACCAGCACAACACACACTAACACACCACCACCACGTCAGTGTCACTGCAGCGCTGAGAATGATCCACCACCACATCACACCTGCTCTGTGGGGGTCCTGAGCGCTGAGGAACAGGAGGAAAGGGGGGTAACAAAGTATGCAGAGCAACAGATGGACTACATTCTGTAATTGCAGAACTACAAAGTGCTCCTGTGTGGTCAGTGGAGCTGAGAGAGTGGACAGTGAGTGTAGAAACAAGGAGGACTGTGTGGAGAATAGTGTTGTACTCCTCTTTAGTGCTATCTCTCTCTCTCTCTCTCTCTCTCTCTCTCTCTCTCTCTCTGGGACTCCTCTAGCTGTAGCCTGGCAGTGCCTTTCTGTTCATGTGCTGTACAGGTGTCACTTTAAAAGGAGGGCTGAAGTGAGGGGTTCATTTGTCTTGTTTTATTAGCTCCTTTCTAGAGAATGACTTACACCAGTTTTAATTAAGCA
Organism: Hoplias malabaricus; assembly: GCF_029633855.1. Lineage (NCBI taxonomy): Eukaryota > Metazoa > Chordata > Actinopteri > Characiformes > Erythrinidae > Hoplias > Hoplias malabaricus. The sequence goes on from NC_089816.1 coordinate 34,308,094, forward strand.
GATTAATTAAGCTAATTGGACACATCCTGATCATTTTCACGTCCTCCAGTAGTCCATAAACACCACCGAGAGTGTGAGGGTCATGACTACACAGGTGTGAGTGTGTGAATGACAGGGTGAGTGTGTGAGATTGTCAGCACTGCTTTTCAATGAATCTTATTCAAGCGAATATTATTGACTGCCTGTGACCACAATGAGGACATTTCCAAGTAATTCAGAGGGACATCCACAAAGGGCTGGACATCGTTTACATCTTTGTTATTAATGCTGCATATACATTAGCATTTATTTTCAATTTCTAGGTCTTTCTTTCTTCTCCTCTCTCCCCTTTCTCTCCTTTATACCTCTATGAAGTCTCTGAGCCGCGCCGGTGACCTACATTTCCATGCAACTTCGTTTTCGCTTCGCTCACAACATGAGAGCCCAGTCGCAGGTGCTCTACAACCACAGCAGCCTCTCAAAAGGGATGAGGCTGGGTGGGGGAAGTGGGGAGGGTGAGATTTATGCACTCCGCTAAGTGCAGTGGAGATAAAAAAGAAGGGAAGGAAAGAGATAGGAGATTTGACAAGGATGGAGAAGCCATAAATCCTGCTGCGTGGCAGAACGGCGTTGTCATTCTTGGCTGGAAGTCATGGGGATATTCACCAAACAATAATGGATCAGGCTTCATTTGGAATGGCTCAAGGGGGCGCTAGAGGGACTGGCACAAGACTAGTGCCTGCCTGGATAAAGGGGGTTAAACAGTGGCTTCACTAGGGGCAACATTTTTTTTAGAATATGATGCTGATTAAAAAGAAGCTGATGATACACATCCCACATTGATTCAAGGGCTCTAGGGACAGGAGGACCATTCATGCCAAGTCTCTCTGTACGTTTGATGGCATTCAGCCTCAGAAGCATGGGTGAGGTCATGTACTGATGATGCCAAAGATCCCAAAAAGACTCTCAAAGGCTGAATAATGCTTTTTATTTTTAACCCCTCCCCCTTGTTTTCGTATGTCATCTTGGAGCTGAACCTAGTGCCTAAAATTTCCCCCACAACACGAGACAGCACTTCAAGACCCTGCTACGTCATCAGAACATAAATAAAATGGCGCAGCACTTCATTCCCAGGCGACTAGCGCCGCTCTGTAGCAGCTCTGCACCAGTCTGCAGTGATATCAGAGGAGCTGCTGGACTTTAGTTACATTTAGGGCCTCATTCTCCTTCAGAAGAGTTTCACAATCAGAGATTACCCCCCTCTCTTCTTCTGCAGCTTTCTGTTCAAACTTCTAGTTCCACCTTAAATGTGGAAGTAGTTTCATGCGCCAGAATGTAGTTACTTCACTATTTAAGGTGGAACTGGAAATGTACAGCTAATTACCGAGATATACAACTCATGCTTTATATAATCCACTGAAACCACATTAAACACATAATACACTGGTGATCATAGAGTTTAAAGGAGAAAATACTGACACCTGTGGGTGTCTTTGGGTGTTGCACATCGTCTCGCCAGAGATTCCCAAAGTGCCATGGCACCCTCACACGTCACTCTACTCCCCTATCTCAACAAAAACTGAGACCCCCACCCCTAGGCCAAACAGAGGGGTAAGTCCTAGTGGTAAAGAGTGAAGTGGGATTAACCCCAAGTGACCCCTGGAATACTGATGGAGCTCCATTACACCACAGAGCACAATTCCACAGATCCCCTTCTCCACCCAGTTCCCCAAGGCTCTAGACCCCTCTCGTTTACGTTTGGCATTGAGCATGGTGACCTGCAGCATGAAGTGGCTGTGTTTACGCTTCAGAGCCTCTGTCCGGAGTCCTGTGGACTGACAGAGAGCAGCACCCAGCTGGTACTCACAGGTGGATGGTTTGTTGCAGTTGTGCCCGTGCCGGAAGTACTGCGGGTTCTCGATCACTGGAATCCGGGTCATTCCGATCACCACTGCGTCCGGTCCAGCGTCCAGCGTGCACGGGGTTATTATTCCATGATTCACATGATGAAGAGGACTGGCAGAGTCTTCCTCACCACTGATAACAGCTACAGGACCTGGGGAGAGAGAGAGAGAGAGAGAGATTTGAGTTATATCATCACAAGTGTTTATTCTAAAATGAGCATTGTTTCACATACATCATTTACATTAAACATCTGGTAGGTAGATAGAGCCAAAGCGAAGGAGAGACAGTGGAAAAGAAAACGAGAAAGAGAGAGAGTGAGAGAGAGAGAGAGAGAGGGAGAGGGAGAGGGAGAGAGAGAGAGTGAGAGAGAGAGGGAGAGAGAGAGAGTGAGAGAGAGAGAGAGGGAGAGAGAGAGGGAGAGAGAGAGAGTGAGAGAGAGAGGGAGAGAGAGAGAGTGAGAGAGAGAGAGTGAGAGAGAGAGAGGGAGAGAGAGATCAGACAGCTACTGTCTGTGCACATAATGGAACACTGTTACCCAAACATCACAGCTGAAATTTTACTTTTAAATTGAATACACTGCAGAATAAATAGATTCACCAGAACATTCCTAATTTATTAATAAGTCTGAGAGCGATAAGCAGACGGACTCGTTTATGGGATTAGGAATGTGCTCAGGGTTCACGGTTTAGACTTTTTACCACTCACTACCAAACACACAGACCAGACACACACACACACACAGACCACAAATGGACCATACACACACACTACACACAGACCATACACACACACACACCACAAATGGACCATACACACACACTACACACAGACCATACACACACACAGGCCATACACACACACACACTACACACACATAGACCATACACACACACACACTACACACAGATCATACACACACACACAGACCAGACACTACACACAGACCATACACACACTACACACACATAGACCATACACACAAACACAAACCACACATGGACCTTACACACACACACCACACATCGATCATACACACACACTACACACAGAGATCATACATAGACATATGGACCATACATACACACCACACACAGACCAGACACACATAGACCATACACACACACACCATACATGGACTATACACACACATTACAAAAAGACCAGACACACACATGGACCATACACACACACACCACACACAGACACCTCACACGGACCATACACACACACCACACACAGACAATACACACACGGACCATACACACACACCACACACAGACCATACACACACGGACCATACACACACACATGGATGACACTGACCAAAGTTTGTTTATCTGATGTTTGTTTATACCACCTTTAGAAGGCGGTAGTTTGAGGTGTTTGTTTATTTGATGATAATGACACATTTAAAGGGCAGGGATGAGTGGTGTGTTTGTTTGTTTCATGTGTGTTTATTTATAACAGCTTTAGAGGGCAGTAGTTAGAGGTGTTTGTTTATTGCTTGTTTGTTAATGAGGATTGTAGACCCTCGATGTTCTGCTGGTGCAGTCAGCCACAGCCGCGAGGAGCAGAGAGTTACACACTGAGAGCTTTCAGGACGCAGAGGTCACACCACACCGAGCAAGAGCTGAAACAAACACACAGCAGCCTGCGGGGCCTTTCACACACACACACACACACACACACACACTGTTACTGCCAAGAGTGCACTATACACCAATCCACCATAACTGTAGTCCTTCTGTTCCTCTGCATACTTTGCCAGACACTTTTCACCCTGTCCTACAGGACCCCCTACAGAACCAAACAACCCCCGCAGAGCAGCTCGTCTATTATTCGGGAGGTGGATCAATGTCAGCGCTGCAGTGACCCCCACATGTTGGTGGTGTGTTGAATGTTTCTAACAGAGTGGACAGTGAGCAGCACTGCTGTGTCTGATCCACTCACAGTAGAGCAACAGCCTTTACTGCAATTTTAAAGAGATGTTGGATGAGTCTGAGATTTCACGGCACACACACACACACACACGCATACTTGAGGATGGAGGAGGCTGAAATGCAGCTTTTCTGTCTCAGTGCAGTGTAAATATCAATGGTCCAGCCTTTCAGCGAGCGTAAACAGAGCACACAGAAGACATCCTGAGAACACAGACAAGTCTCTCTCTCTCTCTCTCTCTCTCTCTCTCTCTCTCTCTCACACACACACACACACACACACACACACACATTCAGAAACATGCAGAGACTGCAACATCTAAAGCAGATAAAAGCACACAAAGCAATGACCCGTGATGTCAGCAACTAACACTATTTTATTTTTACATCATGGCAGTGCTAGAAATAGCAAAACCCCACAGCAGTGTTCTCCCCCTGTGTAAACAGCCCCTGTTCAGAACGCCCGCTTTCAGCACCTGTTCCTTTAAATGATAATGAGCCGCTCGCTGTTCACCCCGACCCCGAGCGCACAGCAGTGAGGAGCGAGGAGCAGAAGCTCTGGTTTTTAGCCGTTTTCACTCTGTTCTCTTTCTTCTCCGTTTTTACTCAGTGCTCTTATTTCTCCGCGCTCGTTGTGTCTGTTTTGCTGAGTTTAACCTCGTCTTTGCGCTCTCACATAAACACGGGTCCAGCGCTGTGATTGGACAGACTCAGACGAGGGGGCGGGGCCATTCTAAAGTCTCTGCACTTGACGTCAGAAGCAGAGCACAATCAGAACGGCTGGTTATATCCTGTGTTGACTGTGGGTGGGGTCTTGTTTAACAATGTGTGGGTTGGTGCTCTCCAGATTCAAACATTAATGCTAATGATGGTCTATGATGGATCTGGACAGGGTGGGAGTGTGTGTGTGTGTGAGAGTATGTGTGTCCTGGGACTTCTCACTGCAGCATCCACAAGTGAGAAGTGACACTCCACTGCCTGCTGTCCAAACAAATCTGATTACCATGGAAACGTCCCATCCGCCGCCGGCCGAGCAGATACAGCCACACATGGGTGAGCTCAGCGGCGTCTCACTGCAGGAGAAACAGGGACTTCAGCAGGAAGGCGGAGGAGAGACGGACATGTTCAATCTTAATGAGTCCTCATGCAACCCTCACATTGTGTTTGTTTCATCAGCAAAGTAATAAAAAATAATAAAACACACACACACACTCCGGCGTCTGTGCTCCACAGATACACACTTATTCCGCACCATCACCGTTTTCTATTTTAACTTTTTTAATAAGAGTGAAGATACTTCCCGAGGGAAAGCTAACAGGAGCAGTATTCTAGCTCTTGTTTTTGTTGCTCTGCATACTTCATTAGCCGTCTTTCACCCTGCGGGGGTCCTGACCACCGAAGAACAAGGGGTAAGGAAGTATGCAGAGTAACAGATGGACTACAGTGTGTAATTGTAGAAATGCAGATTACACAGGTTGTGTTTAGTGCACTGTCAGTGGAAACAGAGGTGCCTCGTCTTCATCGGCTCTGCGCCGAACAGTTTGATCAGATCTTTAAAGTCGCCATGAGAGACTCCAGAAACAAAGCTGTAGAGATGAAAATAGCCATGGGTTTAAAGCTGGATTTGGTGACTATAAAGAGAGCGGAGAGCACGGCGGCCGTCCCTCGTGGAACGTTCAAAGGGCGATCTTTAGAAACAAACCAAAAAAGGAAAGAAAGAAAAGCGAGAACTTAATTACTTTTAGCCTTTAAGACAAGCGTCCTGCCGCTGCCAAACGACCACTTCCTCTAATTGGGTCATTTCAGCTGCTTTTCTTTCTGTTTAATTGGAAAGCTCGGGTCACAGCGTAAGCCAAGTGAAGATTATTAACCAAATGAGGTAAATGGTTAAGGGAGCTGTGCCTGGTCAGAAATCCCCTCAAACCCAGTGCAAATACATTGATCCAGTAATCGGATTTAGTTCTGCTGGCTGGGAAGGGCAGGGATATCAGGGATCACTGTCCAGCCTCGTCTCCAGGTGGATTTCGACATATTTGACTAAAAGACAGAGTTTTGTACTAAATACAGGACATTTTTCTCTGAGATTGTATCTGTTCAGGAGCCGGAACTCATCCTCCGAGTCTGAATACAGTCTGTAATCTGATCTCCAAATGGAGCACAGGTATTAACATTTAGGTCAAAGGTCAGGCTCCAAACAGAAGGGGTTAATAATAAACCCCACCACACGCTAAAACCCCTGCTCTAGAAATTATAGGCAGTGTTTTGAAGCTAGCTTTTTGAAGTCATCAGCGCACCAATTACCTCTAACCTAAGTCTAATAATCAAGCCGTATAATTACCTCCAATTACAGTGATACGCCGCTCAGGCAAATCGGCATTAAAGTTAGCACTGAGCGCCCTGATACTCCTCCGAATGCATCCTGCTCTGAGATGAAGATGAGCAGGAATGGATGAAAACACAGCATCCCCTTTAAGATCTTCTATCATTTCAACTACTCTCCTTTAGTTTCGTACCCCTAAGCCCCTAGTTCCGTACCCCTGAGCCCCTAGTACCATACCCATAAACCCATAGTACCATACCCATAAACCCTTAGTACCATACCCATGAGCCCCTAGTACTGTACCCCTAAGCCCCTAGTACCGTACCCCCGAGCCCCTAGTACCGTACCCCTGAGCCCCTAGTATCATACCCATAAACCCATAGTACCGTACCCATAAACCCTTAGTACCATACCCATGAGCCCCTAGTACTGTACCCCTGAGCCCCTAGTACCGTACCCCCAAGCCCCTAGTACCGTACCCCTGAGCCCCTAGTACTGTACCCCTGAGCCCCTAGTACCGTACCCATAAACCCATAGTACCGTACCCATAAACCCTTAGTACCATACCCATGAGCCCCTAGTACTGTACCCCTAAGCCCCTAGTACTGTACCCCTGAGCCCCTAGTACCGTACCCCTAAGCCCCTAGTACCGTACCCCTGAGCCCCTAGTATCATACCCATAAACCCATAGTACCGCACCCATAAACCCATAGTACTGTACCCATGAGCCCCTAGTACTGTACCCCGGAGCCCCTAGTACCGCACCCCTGAGCCCCTAGTACTACACCTCTGAGCCCCTAGTACCGTACCCATAAACCTATAGTACCGTACCCATGAGCCCTTAGTACCACACCCATGAGCCCCTAGTACTGTACCCCGGAGCCCCTAGTATCGTATCCCTGAGCCCCTAGTACCATACCCATAAGCCCCTAGTACTGTACCTATAAGCCCCTAGTACCATACCCATGAGCCCTTAATACCATACCCCTGTGCCGCTAGTACAGTACCCTTGAGCCCCTAGTACCACACCCCCGAGCCCCTAGTACCATGCCCATGAGCCTCTAGTACCGTAGCCCTGAGCCCATAGTACAGTACCATTGAGCCCCTAGTACCAAACCCATAAGCCTCTTGTATCGTACCCCTGAGCTTAAACCATATCACTAAACACAAAACCATACCTAGAAGAAAAAAAAAGTCCAGGACACTCTGAATAGTAAAAAGACCAAAAAATAGAGAAAGAGAAAAACGAAAAAAAGAAGAAGAAATAGAGAAGAAAAAGAAGTAGTAGAAGAAGAAAAATTAAAAAAGAAAAACATAATAATAAGAGAAAACAAGACAAATGTGAAGAAGAGGAAGCAGTATAGGAAAACAAAGAAAGAAAAGATGCAGAAGAAGAAGATGAAGAGGTGGAAGAAAAGAAAAAGTGAGGACACTGAGTTCTAAACTTGTTTTTACGTATCGCCAGAGAGTTTTAAAGCCCACCGTCTCTCTCTTACCCAACTCTCCCTCAGTAAAAGCAGGAAACCAGTTTAATAAAGCGGGCACACAGCAGACAGCCACAGCTTTTCCTGGCAGGCGTTAAGGGAGGGGTGGGGGTGGTGGAGGGGGCTCTGCTGAGGGGCAGCAGGGTCCGGGGCAGAAAGTGGCAGATAAATTACATGCTGCCAGTTCTGTCAACTGAGGCACATTTGGCTGCCGCTTGGCCCCAGAAGCTACGGAGAAAAGCTTTGAACGAGGCTCAACAACACACCCAAAAAACACAGAGTAAACGATACAAAGGAAACATCTGGAACATCGTAGTTAAACAAGGAAAGACCACGCCCCCTTCACAGGTAAACACTACCTGTTATTGTGTAATTACATAGGAATACGATTCATTACACAGTTACACTCATCGTCTTCCTTCTGAATAAAGCTCTGCACTGAACCTGTGTCCAAATAAACACAGAGAGGAAGAAGAAGAAGAAACAATGCTTTACTCATCTCATGGACAAACTGAATTCTGCATTTAACCAATCTGTGGCAGTGAGCATACACACACACACACACACACACACACACAACCGACCTTGTGCTTACACTCCTCAGGGAACTGGCACATAAGATATGAACAGAAGCAGAAAATGGGCAGTTTGTTTATAGCTGCATAAAAAGGTGTGTGTATGTGTGTGTGTGTGTGTGTGTGTGTGTGTGTGTGTGTGTAAGAGAGAGATAGAGAGAGTGCGCACCTGAGCTTTGTCTGTTTGTGTATCTATGTGTGTGAGGAGAAAAGGACAGGACAGCCTGAGGGGACAGATGCAGAGCCTACAGCCCCCTACAAACACACTCTCACACCCTCTCACACACACAATGCCTCCACAAGAATAACAGGAATTAATCAATTTCTCGAACACACACAAACACACACAAATCACTGTTGTTTGCTTGTGTAACTATACAGACAGACAAGGACAAAGAGAGCGTTAATGAGACACTGCACATCACCAGGTTCAACAAAGGGGTGTTTCTGATAAAGTGGCCAGTGAGTGTCAGTAGAGGGGGGGGGTGTTTCTGATAAAGTGGCCAGTGAGTGTCAGTAGAGGGGGGTGTTTCTGATAAAGTGGCCAGTGAGTGTCAGTAGAGGGGGGTGTTTCTGATAAAGTGGCCAGTGAGTGTCAGTAGAGGGGGGGTGTTTCTGATAAAGTGGCCAGTGAGTGTCAGTAGAGGGGGGGTGTTTCTGATAAAGTGGCCAGTGAGTGTCAGTAGAAGGGGGGTGTTTCTGATAAAGTGGCCAGTGAGTGTCAGTAGAGGGGGGTGTTTCTGATAAAGTGGCCAGTGAGTGTCAGTAGAGGGGGGTGTTTCTGATAAAGTGGCCAGTGAGTGTCAGTAGAGGGGGGTGTTTCTGATAAAGTGGCCAGTGAGTGTCAGTAGAAGGGGGGTGTTTCTGATAAAGTGGCCAGTGAGTGTCAGTAGAGGGGGGTGTTTCTGATAAAGTGGCCAGTGAGTGTCAGTAGAGGGGGGTGTTTCTGATAAAGTGGCCAGTGAGTGTCAGTAGAGGGGGGTGTTTCTGATAAAGTGGCCAGTGAGTGTCAGTAGAAGGGGGGTGTTTCTGATAAAGTGGCCAGTGAGTGTCAGTAGAGGGGGGTGTTTCTGATAAAGTGGCCAGTGAGTGTCAGTAGAGGGGGGTGTTTCTGATAAAGTGGCCAGTGAGTCGTCTGAGTGGTCATTTCTTAATGGAACACAATGGCCTTGAACATGTGTCACATCTGTGCCTTTACAACAGAGTGGAAAATGATGATTACCAGCATAAATGTACCAAGTGCACACACACACACACACACACACACACACACACACACACACACACACACACACACACCTGCACTGCTGAACTGTTCCTAAGTCAGCACAAACATGTTCCCCAATGGCGCTCAGCAGAATCCCATTCACTCAGTTTCTCCACACTGTCGGAGGAGTAGAGGAGGATGATGGAGGAGAGGAAAGATGATGGAGTAATAAACACAGATATGTAAATACAGCTGGGATCACGCAGAAGTGGAGAACGTGAAGATAAAGATTTATATCCAGAGTCTCACAGTGATTTCACTGCATTCTGAACCTGCCACATCACTCACTTTCACACACTGTGCTCCTCACGGTGGAAAAGACCCCAACGGCTGCCAACTACAGCAATGACCTCAGGCTAAATCCATCCTGTGCTTTAAAACCAACTACAGAAGTAATCCCAGTCACGTAAAATGGCCATAAGTGTGTGGACACCACCTCATCACCTCTGTACGTAGTTAAACAACTGTAGAAACACACCCTGGCTATGTTTATGACATCATTAATCCTGTTATGTTAATCCTGTACCTCAAAACAACTATAGAACTGTAACCCCAGGTTATTGTAACCCCACGATACAGATTCCCACGGCAACGCAGCGTATACAGTAGGTGCTGTGTGTTCTAAATAAACAGGTTATTAACACACGCCGTAGACAGGACCCTCAGGTTTGATTCACGCCTCGCTTTAAACCGAACAGTGTCAGTGTCCCGTGATTATACTCAGCCTCAGTGATAAAAGGAACCCGCTTATTTTAAACCAATCAAACGACCCGTAGAAATAAGCTCTCCCCCAGCGTCTGAAATACAGGGGAATAATGTGCAGCATCAATAACACAATCTGCTCCAATCAATGAGCACTGCACTGCCGCAGTGGACAGACACAACACAACCACAACAAATCATATCAGTGCCCCCTGACTAATGTCAGCCATTAGACAGGGCACACACACGTGACCACATACCTCTCTCTCCCTCTCTCTCTCACACACACACACACACACACACACACACAAAGAGAATGCAGATTGATTCTGTGATTATTTATTATTTAAAAAAATGTATATTATCTTTAATTCAGTGACACACACACACACACACACACACACACACACACAATGAAGTGTGTGTACAGTAGCAGCTGTAGTGTGAGGAACTACAGCCGTGGCTCTGTTCTCTGACCAATAAAATCATCAGTTCCACATCTGTATACAGATGTAGTGATAGTGTATTACCACTTCATCTCAGCATGACTTCATCTGTCCATCGTCTCAGGGTCTCTCTCACACACTCTCTCTCTCTATCACTCTATCTTTATCTCTCTCTCACTCTATCTCTCTCTTGCTCTATTACTCAATCCCTCTCTCTTGTGCTATCACTCACTCTCTCTCTATTACTCTACATCTCTCGCTCTCTCTCTATCACTCACTCTTTATCACTCTATCACTCTCTATCTATATCTCTCTCTTGCTCTATTACCCAATCCCTCTCTCTCTCATGCTATCACTCACTCTCTCACTTTCTTTCTCTCTCTCTCTCTCTCTCTCTCTCTCTCTTTACTGTAATGATTTACATTGTGGGCAGAAGCTGGTGGTCTTCATAAGGTAATCAATTGTCCACAACATGAATGTGTAAAACAGGGTATACACAATGCAATATAAACCTGGCACACACACACACACACTCACTCAAACACAAGTCATGCAGATGGCGAAGTTCGTATATTGTTTTCACACATTAGAGGCTCCACAGTGGGTTTTACACCAGGTTCAAATCACACAGCCCTCAGATGACCATCAGTGACCCTGACTCTGTCACTGTCAGAGACCTGCTTACAACACAGAGAGAGTGTGTGTGTGTGTGTGTGTGTGTGAGAGAGAGAGAGAGAGATTAATTTGAAATGCCAATATCTAATGACCCCAATGAGAAAACAGAAACCTCAACGAGAAAATGAAAAAGACATGATTTATTTCTTTATTTCTGAGTACTGCAGATGGCTGTAAATCAGACAGGAGAAAGACACACACACACACACACACACACACACACACACACACACACACACAGAGAGAGAGAGAGAGAGAGAGAGAAGAAGAAGAAAAAGCTGTAAATCAGAGAGACGAGTGACAGGAACACACATCCATCCAAGGAAAACATTTGGCTGATTGTGTGTGTGTGTGTGTGTGTGTGTGTGTGTGTGTGTGTGTGTGTGTTTGATGTGGCTGGCAGGTTTGGATTCCTGCTGCATAATAATGACCTGCATCTCCAGGACGAGAGAGAGAGCGAGAGAAAGAGAGAAAGAGAGAGAGAGAGAGAGATCCCGAGCCCCTGAGATGATGGACAGATGAAGTAATGCTGGGATGAAGTGGTAATACACAGCTGTATACAGATGTGGAACTGATGATTTTATTGGTCAGAGAACAGAGCCACGGCTGTAGTTCCTCACACTACTGCTGCTACTGTACACACACTTCATTGGGGTTTCTTGTGTGTGTGTGTGTGTGTGTGTGTGTGTGTTTGTTTACCAGGAATATATCACGTTATGGGCACAAAAACCTCCTTACACACTTACGGGAAAGTTAATGGTAAGTCTCCAGGAAATGAATGGAAGTCTATGCAATGTCCCCAAAATTTACACATACAAGTGTGTGTGTGTGTGTGTGTGTGTGTGTGTGTGTGTGTTTAGTTCCCTTATAGTCTCTCTCTCTCTCTCACACACACACACACACACAAAAGCACTCACTTCTCTTTTTCTATGACACCTCACACTCCCTCTCTTCGCTCCTCGGTGCCCTTTACTTTCATTTTGACATTTCCTCTCTCTCTCTCTCTCTCTCTCTCTCTCTCTCTCTCTCTCTCTGTGTGTGTGTCAGGTGAATGGTCAAATTAATACTGAATATTCATTTCAGTATATTCAGAATTCAGAATATTCTCTAATCAGAGGCTAATCAGAAAAATCACAGGCAACACACACACACTTTTACAGTCTGCCACACACTGCAATTAATTTATTGTTGTCAGAAAATGCTAACAAGGCTGTTATATCTGTTATTACTGGCTCATGAAGCTCTGTGATGAAGAAGACAAAGATGGAAATATTGAAGAAGACGATGATGATGAAGGTTATGTTGATGATTCTGACTACTTTAATTATGAAGATGACATTGAGGATTATGAACATGATGATGATGGTAATAGTGATGATGGTGGTAATAATGATGATGGTGATGATGGTGATGATGATGGTGATTATGGTGGTAATGATGGTGATAATGGTGATGATGGTGCTGATGATGGTGGTGATGGTGATAATGATGATGGTGGTGATAATGGTAATGATGGTGATGGTGATAATGGTGACGGTGGTGATGGTGATGATGGTGGTGTTGATGGTGCTGATGGTGATGATGATGGTGATAATGGTGATTATGGTGGTAATGATGGTGATGATGGTGCTGATGATGGTGATGATGATAATGGTAATGGTAATGATGGTGATGATGGTGCTGATGATGGTGATGATGGTGCTGATGATGGTGATAATGGTGATGGTAATGATTGTGGTGATGATGGTGATGATAATGGTGGTGTTGATGGTGCTGATGGTGATGGTGATAATGGTGATGATGGTGCTGATGATGGTGGTGATAATGGTAATGGTCATTATTATGGTGATGATAATGGTGATGGTGGTGATGGTGATGGTGATAATGGTGACGGTGGTGATGGTGATGATGGTGGTGTTGATGGTGCTGATGGTGATGATGGTGATGATGGTAATGATGATGATGGTTATGATGTTGATGGTGATGATAGTGGTGATGGTGATGATGATGGTTATGATGTTGATGGTGATGATGGTGGTGATGGTGATGATGATAATGATGATGATGGTTATGATGTTGATGGTGATGATGGTGGTGATGGTGATGATGGTGATGATGGTGGTGATGGTGGTGATGATGATGGTGATGATGTTGATGTTGGTGTTGAGGATTATGAACATAGCTGCTCCCTCACTGATCAGAGTCCTGCAGACCGTCGCCCGGTGTGGAGAACGTGTGCAGGTTAAAGCTCCTCTGAGTGATAGTCAGAGCTCAGACTGAAGCTACGAACCCTTTACTCTTTATAGGACTCTTATTTTTAGGAGTATGCACTGTATGTTAATGCCCCAATAACTCTTCATCAGAACCACAATGGGGACAAATGTCCCTCAGCCCAGAGCCGCACAGGCCATTCTGAGTCCTTTCTGTTCTCACTGCGACGGCTGCGAGTGGCGATTAAAGGAAACAAAGGCTGATATGAGATTCATTATGCAGCAGCAGATAAAGACTTCCCTAATCCTGGAGGGAGCTGAGAGAACACACACTCTCTGCCTGTCTGTGGGAGGAAGGGGGAGCTAAACACAACCTCCAGGAGGTTGTGTGAAAGTGTGTGTGTGTGTGTGTATGTGTGTGTGCTGTTCTGACAGCTGTGGATACTCTGAGGCGTATCAGTGGACAGTAATGGCCAGACAGAGCAATCAAAGCGGACACTAAACTGTTCAGACAGGTCAAGGTTTTTCATTTCAAAGCCATCAGCGTATTGAGACTGACGTGACCTTTTGCTGCTGCCCCACCACCACCATCAGCACCACACACACACACACACAGACACACACACACACATACACACACACACACACAGACACAGACACACACACAATAAAACACACACAAACCCCCTCCCACACATTTTCCTCTCTGTAATTGGTTTACTTCTGTACGCTGGAGGAGTGATGTCAAAGCTGTCATAGAGAGAGAGAGAGAGCGTGAGAGAGAAAGAGAGAGAGAGAGCGTGAGAGAGAAAGAAAGAGAGAGAGAGAGAGAGAGCGAGAGAGAGAGAGAGAGATAACAGGGGAGAGAATTCACAGTAAGAGAGAAAGAGAGAAACTACACACACAGACACACATTGAGTGCGAGAGAAAGATGGCCATAACTTTGTAGACACCAGCTAACCAGATTTTTTTTTTAAATTTTAATATCATTTGCTTAAAGTTATATAAATTAATCTTTACTGACCTCAGGGAAGACCTCTCTTTACTCCGTTCCTGTCACTGCACCCAAGCATTGGGATCCACACAGAGCACAGTGACAGCGCCCCCTGTTGGCCCCAACAACATGACCTCCAGCAGCCACCTCACCTCCCAAGCTCACCTAGGAGGAGGGCTCCCAGACCCAGACCTGCTGAGCTTTCTGACAGTGTTGGCTCACGCTCGGCGCTGAATTTGCGCACACAGATGAGGATGTGTTGTAACTCACTATGAAGGTGTTGCAGGGGTTAAGCCGCAGTCATACGCCTCAAATAGTGTGTGTCTTATACAGAGATTAAGACTGAGAGGGGGGTCTGTAAATCCTGTCAGACTCAAGCACTTTGCCCTTACACTAAAAGCAGACAGAGAGTGCCTCATGGTTCAATGGCATGGTGAACATTCTCCTAGTTAGATAATGCTTGCTCTCTCTCTCTCTCTCTCTCTCTCTCTCTCTCTCTCTCTCTCTCTCTCACACACACACACCATGAAGGAACACAGTGCTGTTTCTTAATAAAACGTCTGTGACCTGCTTTGGTCCAAACCCCACGAGCCCCACAGCAGTGTTCTCCCCCTGTGTAAACAGCCCATGTTCAGAACGCCCGCTTTCAGCACCTGTTCCTTTAAATGATAATGAGCCGCTCGCTGTTCACCCCGACCCCGAGCGCACAGCAGTGAGGAGCGAGGAGCAGAAGCTCTGGTTTTTAGCCGTTTTCACTCTGTTCTCTTTCTTCTCCGTTTTTACTCAGTGCTCTTATTTCTCCGCGCTCGTTGTGTCTGTTTTGCTGAGTTTAACCTCGTCTTTGCGCTCTCACATAAACACGGGTCCAGTGCTGTGATTGGACAGACTCAGACGAGGGGGCGGGGCCATTCTAAAGTCTCTGCACTTCACATCAGAAGCAGAGCAGAATCAGAACGTCTCGTTTTCTCAAGTATTCTGACTCAGGCAGCACAGAGTAAACTGACTGGGTGCATCTTGTTTCACAGTGTGTGGGTTGGTGGGCTCCAGATTCACACGTTATTGTGCACATGTACCTAACGGGGGGGTTCTTTTATAAAATGTACAAATGAATGCGTAGGGGTAAGTAAGAAACAGTAGGTAAGATCTGGTATTTCAGCTCCTGGGCTCCCCCTACAGTTGAAGAGTGTACATTTACAGGAGGGTCCTGAGTAAACGGGAAGGTGGGGTGCTATCCTACCCCTCTCCAAAAGTTACATAGTGCAGTTTCTACAGCGCAGAGCCTGGAGTAGCAACGCCATTAGACTCAGTGGAGCATCACGAAGATTTTGAAGCTGTAAATTTAGGGAAACAGACAAAACTAGTGCTGCTTTAAGCACATTAATGGTTCCATTACCTCTCTGTTTTTGCAATATATTGGAAGACCAAGTGATATTTCAATACCCTGACCATGTAATTCTGTAACACAGGCGCAGAGTTTGGATTTGATTGGCTTTCATGTCTCATATTCGTAACCAGGCTGAGAAATGAACAGTGGACAACACTCAACGTATCAAAACATCCCCAGCAACCGTGCCATAATGCGAGTTATAAGAGGCTGGCAGATGGACAGATCTATATTCACTCCGTTCTCTGAAGCAGTGCCATCTCGAGGCATGTGTTCTGTCGAAAAACCTCTTGACGAACACCTACAGCAGCGCCGAAGCCGGAGGAAACATGGTCTTGCCTGTGTCTGAGCCAACCCCCTGAATTAGCCGCCGTGCCGCCTTGCCCCTGTGTACACGCCGGCCATCTGCCTCTCAGGCTTAGTTACAGGATCCACACTTGGAACAGGGTTCCTTCTTGGCCTCGGCTGCCTCCCGATTCCTCGGCTGTGCTGTGCATGAGACGGTTTGATGTGGACAGTGTTGACTGATTCATGAACAGAACTTCATTAATGAAGGAGAACAGTCCTTTAACGCAGGCCAGGACCCCATCGTTTATATGACCAGCTACTTACGAGGTCATTACCGACCACTGCAGGATATGACCGCTTTTATGATCAGTTCCCGAATGATTTGATTTCCAGCAGCTGTGAAATACCACTGCAAAGAACCATGAAGGAGCACCCTTTATTTCTGCCATTACACTGCCCCCTGCTGGCTTGGTGGACTACTCAAAGTCCAGCAGTGACTCTGAGGGGTTTAAAAACTCCAGCAGCACTGCTGTGTCTGATCCACTCTACACCAGCACAACACACACTAACACACCACCACCACGTCAGTGTCACTGCAGCGCTGAGAATGATCCACCACCCAAGGAACCAGCTGCCTGTAATGTGAGGGTTCTGTGGGGGTCCTGAGCAACAAGGGGGGTAAACAAAGTATGCAGAGCAACACAGACTGAGTCCAAACCTCGTTGTTATCTTTAACAATACCAAAGTTAGGAGTCTATTGTTTTCACAGCAGCTGAAGTCATCCCCAAGCGCCCTGGTATTTCAGCATGGCTGGTGCCCAGTTTTAGCCTCTTCGGCACATTTCCAAACAAACGGAAAACAAACCATGCTGCTCCATATGGCTGCTGCTCCAGAGCCAGACCAGCAGTAAAGACAAAGACGTGTGATTAAAACTAACCACCTTCTTCCACTTTTAAAATGTAATAAGTGAAAACATACTATATTTACTGTATACTGTATTTCCTTCTGGTCAGCTCCCTTTTGATCATGTGGCTCACTTAAGGAGCGTGATCTGTTCAGACTGACACACCGCTCCACCTTAAAATATACAGTCGCTTCTTACTCACACACACCACTCCACATTAAAAGATACAGTCGCTTCTTACTCACACACACCGCTCCACCTTAAATGATGCAGACCTTCTTACTCACACACACCGCTCCACCTTAAAAGATACAGTCGCTTCTAACTCACACACACCGCTCCACATTAAAAGATAGTCGCTTCTTACTCACACACACCGCTCCACTTTAAAAGATACAGTCACTTCTTACTCACACACACCGCTCCACCTTAAAAGATACAGTCGCTTCTAACTCACACACACCGCTCCACATTAAAAGATACAGTCGCTTCTTACTCACACACACCGCTCCACATTAAAATATACAGTCGCTTCTTACTCACACACACCGCTCCACCTTAAAAGATACAGTCGCTTCTTACTCACACACACCGCTCCACATTAAAAGATACAGTCGCTTCTTACTCACACACACCGCTCCACATTAAAAGATACAGTCGCTTCTTACTCACACACACTGCTCCACCTTAAAAGATACAGTCGCTTCTTACTCACACACACCGCTCCACATTAAAAGATACAGTCGCTTCTTACTCACACACACCGCTCCACCTTAAATGATGCAGAGCTTCTTACTCACACACACCGCTCCACCTTAAAAGATACAGTCGCTTCTTACTCACTCACACCGCTCCACCTTAAAAGATACAGTCGCTTCTTACTCACACACACCGCTCCACCTTAAAAGATACAGTCGCTTCTTACTCACACACACCACTCCACCTTAAAAGATGCAGAGCTTCTGAATTAACACAAACATGAGAGGGAAATTGTTCTGCTGTGAGAACATAATGTTTAAGGTGAAAATCGTAAGTCAGACCCTGGGATATCTGTGAACACACCCCAACTGGACAGACTCATGATCATTAGCGTCATCAGCAGATGCACCCCAACCCCAGGCTGCTCTGAGAATAGCGCAGATGTGAAGGCTGTTGCTTTCATTTTGAAGCAAAGGAAAAAGAGCTAGAGCCTCAGATCAGATCGTCCCTGGAGAAAGACATAGCGCTCGTCCTCAGCAGGAGTTTTGACTGAAGTGAAAGAGAGAGAGAAGAGAGGAAAGGAGTAGTACAGAGAGGAAGAAAGAGAGAGAGAGAGAGAGAGAGAGAGAGAGAGAGAGAGATGCAAACATCTTTTCTATCTCTTTGTCTCAGCATATGTGCCTCCATGTGCCAGATAGAATTGGATTTTTATTAAAGCAGGCCTCAGAAGTCTTTGTTGTACTTTTAAATATATCCTCATTTTATGGAGGAGTAAATGTTAGTAGGTTTTTAAGGAATAAACGTCTAAATATATTCATGTTATATTTATTTAGCATATTTAAACATTTGTTTGTATTCTTATTACAACATCTGAGTATTCTTAATAATACATTGCTCTTTTAAGCGATGACATAGTGTTATTATACTATTATATTATCTTTATAGGGCGACACGGTGGCGCAGCAGGTAGTGTCACAGTCACAACCTGGAGGTTGTGGGTTCGATTCCCGCTCCGGGTGACTGTCTGTGAGGAGTGTGGTGTGTTCTCCCTGTGTCTGCGTGGGTTTCCTCCGGATGACTGTCTGTGAGGAGTGTGGTGTGTTCTCCCTGTGTCTGTGTGGGTTTCCTCCGGGTCACTGTCTGTGAGGAGTGTGGTGTGTTCTCTGTGTCTGCGTGGGTTTCCTCCGGCTGACTGTTTGTGAGGAGTGTGGTGTGTTCTCCCTGTGTCTGCGTGGGTTTCCTCCGGGTGACTGTGAGGAGTGCGGTGTGTTCTCCCTGTGTCTGCGTGGGTTTCCCCCGGGTGACTGTCTGTGAGGAGTGTTTTGTGTTCTCCCTGTGTCTGTGTGGGTTTCCTACGGGTGACTGTCTGTGAGGAGTGTGGTGTGTTCTCCCTGTGTCTGCGTGGGTTTCCTCCGGGTGACTGTCTGTGAGGAGTGTGGTGTGTTCTCTCTGTGTCTGTGTGGGTTTCCTCCGGGTGCTCCGGTTTCCTCCCACAGTCCAAAAACACACGTTGGTAGGTGGATTGGAGACTCAAAAGTTATCCCCGACTACTGGCTGGTAATCAACACCGTTCCCTCTGCCTCGAAGGCAGTGCTGCCTCAAAATCATGAATTTTGCCGTTTAATATTTCGAGTTAAATACATATGTCAGTGATTTAGCTTCATTAAGTAGCTATGGTTCAACTCGCAGGAGCAGGAACATGGCAAATAAGCTCAAGTTGCATGTGATGCACAGAAAAGGGGGCGGAGAAAGTGGCAGGGACTATTTGCATATTCATAGATACGGTACTTAAAGGAGACGAAGGCTTAGAGTTACACCCAAGGCACGTTGGGCAAACAATTCCTCTCACTGTTTGTCTTAGTTGCTTATTCTAGCAATGGGTCATCTTGGTTGTTGCCATGGCAACAGCTGAGACAACAGCGATTGGTTGAAAAACAGAGGGCATGCAACAGGACATTAAAATGGTTCCTCTGCAGCAGTGCTTCATTTCTTTGGCCTTAGGACTCCACCTCAGGGGAGAGAGAGAGAGCGAGAGAGAGAGAGAGAGAGAGAGAGAGAGAGAGAGAGAGATGAAGAGACGTAAACATCTCCACATTTGCAGATGTGCTCTTTTGGGCCCTGAGGGACTCCACAGTCCACTACCCCTTATCCCTGGACCCCCCCCCCCCCCCCCCCCAAGAGCTGCCGTTTGCTTTGTTCTCTCTCTCTCTCTCCTGAAGAGAAGAGCTGAAGCCCGGAGTACTCTGAGAAAAACACAGGGTCTCTGGTAAACACACACTCTGGTCAGTGTGTGTCCAGTCCGCCCGCTGCAGCCTGCACATGAGGCGAAGTGGACAGAGAGGTTGCTGAGACATAGAAGCTTGTGAAGTGATGATTCACTGAGTGAAGCCCTGGGGTAACAGACGGTGAAATAGAAAAACAGTACTTCTCTCTCTCTCTCTCTCTCTCTCTCTCTCTCTCTCTCTCATCCTTCTCTACCAATCAGAATGGCTCTTAGATGGCCGGTACTGTCCACTCGTCTTCTACCTACACGTCGGATGCCTGATGCCCGAGCAGCTCCGTGGAAAACACAGGGCTCAGATCAATAACCTGCAGAAAGGTCTTTATCTAATGCAGAAGTGGATGTGTTAGTTAAACATAGAGTGTGTCCTAAAAGATTAAAGAGACAACCCCCACTCCTGAAACCGCAAATGCCACTTATATAATGTGTGTGTGTGTGTGTGTGTGTGTGTGTTTTCCAGCCTCTCTTCGTGTCTAGGATGAGCTGCTTTTTTTTTTTTTCCCCCCACTGTCTCTTTAATATGATATATGTAAATGACCTCTGCTTTGACTGGCTGTAGTGGGTCCTTTTGGATGTTTGGGATCCTGTGGAAAACAGCAGTTTTCAAGTTGCTTCCTGACAGCCAGGAACAGCACATTTCATTTTCTCCCAACATCTTTGATTCTGAAAAACTCAGGCAAACATTTAATGCACGGTTGAGGGGCGTGGTTACACTACTTTAGGCTGAAGTGACATGACTTGACTACTTTAGGCTGAATGGACAGGGCTACACTGCTGTAGGATAAGGGGTGGGGCTACACTGCTCTAAGGTGAATGGGTGGGGCTACACTGCTGTAGGATAAGGGGTGGGGCTACACTGCTCTAAGGTGAATGGGTGGGGCTACACTGCTGTAGGATAAGGGGTTGGGCTACACTGCTCTAGGTTAAATGGGTGGGGCTACACTGCTCTAGGTTAAATGGGTGGGGCTACACTGCTCTAAGGTGAATAGGTGGGGCTACACTGCTGTAGGATAAGGGGTGGGGCTACACTGCTCTAGGGTGAATGGGTGGGGCTACACTGATGTAGGATAAGGGGTGGGCTACACTGCTCTAGGGTGAATGGGTGGTGCTAAACTGCTGTAGGATAAGGGGTGGGGCTACAATCCTCTAAGGTGAATGGGTGGGGCTACACTGCTGTATAATAAGGGGTGGGGCTACACTGCTCTAAGGTGAATGGGTGGGGCTACACTGCTGTAGGATAAGGGGTGGGGCTACACTGCTCTAAGGTGAATGGGTGGGGCTACACTGCTGTATAATAAGGGGTGGGGCTACACTGCTCTAAGGTGAATGGGTGGGGCTACACTGCTGTAGGATAAGGGGTGGGGCTACACTGCTCTAAGGTGAATGGGTGGGGCTACACTGCTGTAGGATAAGGGGTGGGGCTACACTGCTCTAAGGTGAATGGGTGGGGCTACACTGCTCTAAGGTGAATGGGCGGGGCTACACTGCTGTAGGATAAGGGGTGGGGCTGTAAATCTCTTGGCTGAATGGGCGGGGCTACACATCTATGACCTGCATAGACAGGGCTACACTGCCGTTGCAGGGGATGCAGGGGACAGTCCGAAGTACATTTTCTTGTAGTTGTGACATCATAACCAATGCTGAAAGGCGCCTTATAAAAGCCCCCTGTGTCGCTCTGTCAGTGCTCCTCCTCACGTTCACAGCCCACCTTTATTTACATCTGAAAGATGAGGAAGCATTTCTCAAGAGCAGAATGCAGGGTAAAGATGTCTGAACCCCACCCTCACCACCAGATTTCATTTCATAAAGGTTCAGGACCTCCACAGAAATGAAAACACAATGACAGAGTTAGGGCGGGAAGGAGGGAAAGGGAGAGCGAGGACTTCGCTGGGTTTCGTCGTGCTGTAGCTGCTCTGGTTCATGAAAATAGAACCCAACTGAGTTATTTCCAAATATCTGCTGTGCCACTGTTGCTCAGAGTTGTTTTTCTCTTACGGTAAACGACAGGTAACTATTCTGCAGCAGCCGAGATCGAGGCGAAGTGAAAGGCAGGCTTTAATTTGGGAGGGAACTTGTAGCTGAGTTAGATTCCCTCAGCGTAGCGTGGACTGACAGCAGCGCTGCTTTGCAGTCAGATCGTCCTGACCTCAAACAACATCACACAGGCCGACCGGACGCTTCTGCTGCAGTAAGCAGTTTCAGGGAAAGGGAATTTTTTGCAAGCAGTGGGGGTTCAGAGAGGGGGGTTTACAAAAATATAACGTGGATGTGCTTTTTCATGGTCAGTGCACAGTAGTAAAAAGAAATTTTGCCTCTGCATTTAACCCATCTGTGGCAGTGAAAGCACATACACACACACACACACACACACAGAGAACTGAGAAGAATTCATTTCACGCAGAGAGGGTGCGGGGGGATCATAGCAGCCCAGAACCACTGACACAGATAAAAACTATGCGTAAAAATCAGTTTACTCTCCCCCTACACTGCAGCGCTCAGGTGGAAAACAGAGGAAGGAGCACATGTAAACAACAACAACCACCTCAACAATAGCAGTGCGCTGACTGCTCCACACCAGACAACACTAATCAATAGCAGCTTGTTTAAAGGCCTCATATTACACAGCACCTAAGAGAATACACTAAAGGCTTTTTAAATATCACAAATCAATTCAGATTTTTTTGCTGAGAGCAGACGTGTACGTGTCATGTATCGGACAGAAATGTGAACAGATATGGCCCTGAAATGGCTGCCTGTGCACAGTGATATATTTATCCATTCATTCATTCATTCATCTGCAACCCTTATCCAGTTCATCACAGTCACCCGGAAGGAACCCACGCAGACATAGAGAGAACACACCACACTCCTCACAGACAGTCAACCGGAGGAAACCCATGCAGACACAGGGAGAACACACCACACTCCTCACAGACAGTCAACCGGAGGAAACCCACGCAGACACAGAGAGAACACACCACACTCCTCACAGACAGTCACCTGGAGGAAACCCACGCAGACACAGGGAGAACACACCACACTCCTCACAGACAGTCAACCGGAGGAAACCTACGCAGACACAGAGAGAACACACCACACTCCTCACAGACAGTCAACCGGAGGAAACCTACGCAGACACAGAGAGAACACACCACACTCCTCACAGACAGTCACCCGGAGGAAACCCACGAAGACACAGGGAGAACACACCACACTCCTCACAGACAGTCACCTGGAGGAAACCCACGCAGACACAGGGAGAACACACCACACTCCTCACAGACAGTCAACCGGAGGAAACCTACGCAGACACAGAGAGAACACACCACACTCCTCACAGACAGTCAACCGGAGGAAACCTACGCAGACACAGGGAGAACACACCACACTCCTCACAGACAGTCAACCGGAGGAAACCTACGCAGACACAGAGAGAACACACCACACTCCTCACAGACAGTCAACCGGAGGAAACCTACGCAGACACAGAGAGAACACACCACACTCCTCACAGACAGTCACCCGGAGGAAACCCACGCAGACACAGGGAGAACACACCACACTCCTCACAGACAGTCACCCGGAGGAAACCCACGCAGACACAGGGAGAACACACCACACTCCTCACAGACAGTCACCCGGAGGAAACCCACGCAGACACAGAGAGAACACACCACACTCCTCACAGACAGTCACCCGGAGGAAACCCACGCAGACACAGAGAGAACACACCACACTCCTCACAGACAGTCACCCGGAAGAAACTGGAAGAATAGATGCATGTGTAGTTCACCTGTATCACATTGTGTCAAAAGGACAACAAACAACACATCTGCTGTACACCATCAGGGAGAGAAGGAGAGGGAAAAAACAGCTGGCTTTAACTGCTGTACTGAAGATCAACTCTATCTCAAAAGTCTCCCTCCACTCTATGTAATTCACAGTGTAGGTTTATGCATTCACACTGTGCATACTTTTCACACTTTTAGATCTAGAAGCACATAAGAAAATGACTGAAATCAGACACAGACTCAGACACAAACCGTATTATTATTATTATTATTATTATTATTAAACAGTGTTATAGAAATGTAGAAGTAGGAACAGTGTGGAGAACTCTGGAGAAGTTCAGAGCTGAACTAGGGTCAGTCGCTGTGTCCGAGTTTAGCTGAGTGACTGATGGATTGTTGGAGTTGTTCAGAAAGATCACGAAGATGTAGACGTAATAAGATCTGATGTGTTCTCCAACAGGTAACACACACACACACACACACACACACACACACACACACACACACGTTTTCATGTATTCTAGGGACATTGCATTCACTTCAATTCACTTTATGGAGTTTTATTTTAACATATCGTTCCACCTTAAAAGACGAAGAGCTTAAAGTTATGTTTCCCCACAGTCCTAGACCTTCCCTTTAATGTTGCAGGTCACCGCAAGGAGGAGGAGTCCCCACAATTGTAAACCAGAATTAATGAGTTCTTAAAAAAAAACGGATTCACTGACTCATTCCAAGTGAATCAAATCATTTATACTCGGTTAAAACAATCTAAGTTCATGAAACATTTATTACCCAAAAATATTTAAATGAACCCAGACATCATTCTGAAATATGAATTTAAAATGATTAATGTGTTTTCTATGTAATGAATCATTAACTTGATTCACTGAATCAAAGTGAATGACTCAATATGGTGAACTCGATTGAATAGCTCATCTCTAACATACACTTTCTCAGGGTGCAGTTGAAAAATGCCTCTCTCTCGTTAAAACAGAAACACACACACACACACACACACACACACACACACACACACATTACTCAGGCTAATTGCCTCAGGTTTATTTATAGGCGGTGATTGGCTGAGTGAGGGATGAGCGTGCTTTGTTTGTCTGCTGGTTCTGCAGAAGAATTAAGACTGAAATTAGACAAGACATATTCCCCCAGACACAGAGAAATACATCACAGCCACGAGGATACAATTAATCCAGCGTTCAGATTTATGTGTACGCACGTCATGGTGAATGTCTATATTGGTCTGAACGAGGCCTTTTCAGTCCCGCTATTGTTTCTCAGCCCAAACTTAACCGCATTCATCATCAGTTCAACTGCCAGCCAATGGCTAGGTCTCCCTCAGTCACATGATGCTACCAGGAGGAGAGGGTGAAGGTTGAGGCAAACTTCTGAAAGTTTGTGTGTCCTCTAAGTGTTTGTGTGTCCCTCTGAGTGTTTGTGTGTCCTCTGAGTATCTGTGTGTCCTCTGAGTGTGTGTCCTCTGAGTGTTTGAGTGTCCCTCTGAGTGTTTGTGTGTCCTCTCTGCGTCTGTGTGTCCTCTGAGCGTTTGTGTGTCCCTCTGAGCGTTTGTGTGTCCTCTGAGTGTCTGTGTGTCCTCTGAGTGTCTGTGTGTCCTTTGAGTGTCTGTGTGTCCTTTGAGTGTTTGTGTGTCCTTTGAGTGTTTGTGTGTCCTCTGAGTGTCTGTGTGTCCTCTGAGTGTCTGTGTGTCCTCTGAGCGTTTGTGTGTCCTCTGAGTGTCTGTGTGTCCTTTGAGTGTCTGTGTGTCCTCTGAGCGTCTGTGTGTCCTTTGAGTGTTTGTGTGTCCTCTGAGTGTTTGTGTGTCCTCTGAGTGTCCGTTTGTCCTCTGTGCGTTTGTGTGTCCCTCTGAGCGTTTGTGTGTCCTCTGAGTGTTTGTGTGTCCTCTGAGTGTCTGTGTGTCCTCTGAGTGTTTGTGTGTCCCTCTGAGCGTTTGTGTGTCCTCTGAGTGTCTGTGTGTCCTCTGAGCGTTTGTGTGTCCTCTGAGTGTCTGTGTGTCCTCTAAGTGTCTGTGTGTCCTCTGAGCGTTTGTGTGTCCTCTGAGCGTTTGTGTGTCCCTCTGATTGTTTGTGTGTCCTCTGAGCGTTTGTGTGTCCTCTGAGTGTCTGTGTGTCCTCTGTGCGTTTGTGTGTCCCTCTGAGTGTCTGTGTGTCCTCTAAGTGTCTGTGTGTCCTCTGAGCGTTTGTGTGTCCTCTGAGCGTTTGTGTGTCCCTCTGATTGTTTGTGTGTCCTCTGAGCGTTTGTGTGTCCTCTGAGTGTCTGTGTGTCCTCTGAGTGTCTGTGTGTCCTCTGAGTGTCTGTGTGTCCTCTAAGTGTCTGTGTGTCCTCTGAGCGTTTGTGTGTCCTCTGAGCGTTTGTGTGTCCTCTGAGTGTCTGTGTGTCCTCTGAGTGTCTGTGTGTCCTCTGAGTGTCTGTGTGTCCTCTAAGTGTCTGTGTGTCCTCTGAGCGTTTGTGTGTCCTCTGAGCGTTTGTGTGTCCCTCTGATTGTTTGTGTGTCCTCTGAGCGTTTGTGTGTCCTCTGAGTGTCTGTGTGTCCTCTGTGCGTTTGTGTGTCCCTCTGAGTGTCTGTGTGTCCTCTAAGTGTCTGTGTGTCCTCTGAGCGTTTGTGTGTCCTCTGAGCGTTTGTGTGTCCCTCTGATTGTTTGTGTGTCCTCTGAGCGTTTGTGTGTCCTCTGAGTGTCTGTGTGTCCTCTGAGTGTCTGTGTGTCCTCTGAGTGTCTGTTTGTCCTCTGTGCGTTTGTGTGTCCCTCTGAGCGTTTGTGTGTCCTCTGAGTGTCTGTGTGTCCTCTGAGCGTTTGTGTGTCCTCTGAGTGTCTGTGTGTCCTCTAAGTGTCTGTGTGTCCTCTGAGCGTTTGTGTGTCCTCTGAGCGTTTGTGTGTCCCTCTGATTGTTTGTGTGTCCTCTGAGCGTTTGTGTGTCCTCTGAGCGTTTGTGTGTCCTCTGAGCGTTTGTGTGTCCCTCTGATTGTTTGTGTGTCCTCTGAGCGTTTGTGTGTCCTCTGAGTGTCTGTGTGTCCTCTGTGCGTTTGTGTGTCCCTCTGAGTGTCTGTGTGTCCTCTAAGTGTCTGTGTGTCCTCTGAGCGTTTGTGTGTCCTCTGAGCGTTTGTGTGTCCCTCTGATTGTTTGTGTGTCCTCTGAGCGTTTGTGTGTCCTCTGAGTGTCTGTGTGTCCTCTGTGCGTTTGTGTGTCCCTCTGAGTGTCTGTGTGTCCTCTAAGTGTCTGTGTGTCCTCTGAGCGTTTGTGTGTCCTCTGAGCGTTTGTGTGTCCCTCTGATTGTTTGTGTGTCCTCTGAGCGTTTGTGTGTCCTCTGAGCGTTTGTGTGTCCTCTGAGCGTTTGTGTGTCCTCTGAGTGTCTGTGTGTCCTCTGAGTGTCTGTGTGTCCTCTGAGCGTCTGTGTGTCCTCTGAGCGTCTGTGTGTCCTCTGAGCGTTTGTGTGTCCTCTGAGTGTTTGTGTGTCCTCTGAGTATCCGTTTGTCCTCTGTGCGTTTGTGTGTCCCTCTGAGCGTTTGTGTGTCCTCTGAGTGTTTGTGTGTCCTCTGAGTGTCTGTGTGTCCTCTGAGTGTTTGTGTGTCCTCTGAGTGTCTGTTTGTCCTCTGTGCGTTTGTGTGTCCCTCTGAGCGTTTGTGTGTCCTCTGAGTGTTTGTGTGTCCTCTGAGCGTTTGTGTGTCCTCTGAGTGTCCGTTTGTCCTCTGTGTGTTTGTGTGTCCCTCTGAGTGTCTGTGTGTCCTCTAAGTGTCTGTGTGTCCTCTGAGCGTTTGTGTGTCCTCTGAGCGTTTGTGTGTCCTCTGAGCGTTTGTGTGTCCTCTGAGCGTTTGTGTGTCCTCTGAGTGTCTGTGTGTCCTCTGAGCGTTTGTGTGTCCTCTGAGTGTCTGTGTGTCCTCTGAGTGTCTGTGTGTCCTCTGAGTGTCTGTGTGTCCTCTGAGTGTTTGTGTGTCCTCTGAGCGTTTGTGTGTCCTCTGAGCGTCTGTGTGTCCTCTGAGTGTTTGTGTGTCCTCTGAGTGTCTGTGTGTCCTCTGAGCGTTTGTGTGTCCTCTGAGCGTTTGTGTGTCCTCTGAGCGTTTGTGTGTCCTCTGAGCGTCTGTGTGTCCTCTGAGTGTCTGTGTGTCCTCTGAGCGTTTGTGTGTCCTCTGAGCGTTTGTGTGTCCTCTGAGTGTTTGTGTGTCCTCTGAGCATTTGTGTGTCCTCTGAGTGTCTGTGTGTCCTCTGAGCGTTTGTGTGTCCTCTGACCGTTTGTGTGTCCTCTGACCGTTTGTGTGTCCTCTGAGCGTTTGTGTGTCCCTCTGAGTGTTTGTGTGTCCCTCTGAGTGTTTGTGTGTCCTCTGAGTGTTTGTGTGTCCTCTGAGTGTCTATGTGTCCTCTGAGCGTTTGTGTGTCCCTCTGAGCGTTTGTGTGTCCCTCTGATTGTTTGTGTGTCCTCTGAGTGTCTATGTGTCCTCTGAGTGTTTGTGTCCCTCTGAGCTTTTGTGTGTCCTCTGAGTGTCTGTGTGTCCTCTGAGTGTCTGTGTGTCCTCTGAGTGTCTATGTGTCCTCTGAGTGTTTGTGTGTCCCTCTGAGTGTTTGTGTGTCCCTCTGAGCGTTTGTGTGTCCCTCTGAGCGTTTGTGTGTCCCTCTGAGTGTTTGTGTGTCCTCTGAGTGTTTGTGTGTCCTCTGAGTGTCTGTGTGTCCTCTGAGTGTCTGTGTGTCCTCTGAGCGTTTGTGTGTCCTCTGAGCGTCTGTGTGTCCTCTGAGTGTTTGTGTGTCCTCTGAGCGTCTGTGTGTCCTCTGAGCGTCCGTGTGTCCTCTGAGCGTTTGTGTGTCCTCTGAGTGTCTGTGTGTCCTCTGAGTGTCTGTGTGTCCCTCTGAGCGTTTGTGTGTCCTCTGAGTGTTTGTGTGTCCCTCTGAGCGTCTGTGTGTCCTCTGAGCGTTTGTGTGTCCTCTGAGTGTCTGTTTGTCCCTCTGAGTGTCTGTGTGTCCTCTGAGTGTCTGTGTGTCCTCTGTGTGTGTGTGTGTTCTCTGAGTGTCTGTGTGTCCTCTGTGTGTGTGTGTGTGTGTGTGTGTGTTAGTTTCATATGACTTTTTTCTCTTTATTTCCATTGAGCCGTGGACAGGAGCTGCAGTAAAATGACACACAGAAGTTAGCTGTCACAATTGAGGATGACCACTGACCTACAGTCTAAAACTACTTCACGATCAATACACTGCTTTTCTGAGTTATTTAGTCCCACAATTCAACCTGCCACTTCTCTAGGTGATGTGTGTGTCACTGTTCTGTGTCATACAGAGCTTTACTTCCATCAACACTACAGCAGAGACACAACATACAACATCTGGCTCCGCTAAAATACACATAATAGCATTTAAACAGTTTAAAGTACTGGAGCAAAATTCTGTGATTCCTAATGGTGACTATATGCATGTTCCCCACCATCCAGAGCACACAGTTCTACCAGTCCACCGCTCACCAGTAGGTGCTTTATATCACACTAGTCAACACTTCATATTAAGAATGGTAAATTAACAGGGACGTCTGTGACCTGCTTTGGTCCAAACCCCACGAGCCCCACAGCAGTGTTCTCCCCCTGTGTAAACAGCCCTGTTCAGAACGCCCGCTTTCAGCACCTGTTCCTTTAAATGATAATGAGCCGCTCGCTGTTCACCCCGACCCCGAGCGCACAGCAGTGAAGAGCGAGGAGCAGAAGCTCGTTTTTAGCCGTTTTCACTCTGTTTTCTTTCTTCTCCACTCTCGTTTTACTCAGTGTTTTGCTGCATTAACCTCGTCTTTGCGCTCTCACATAAACACTGGTCCAGCTCTGTGATTGGACAGACTCAGATGAGGGGGTGGGGCCATTCTAAAGTCTCTGCACTTGACGTCAAAAGCAGAGCAACATCAGAACGGCTCGTTGTATCCTTTGTTTTCTGACTCAGGCAAAACTGACTGGGGTGGTCTTGTTTCACAGTGTGTAGGTTGGTGGGTGCACCGACGATTTCTGCATAATATGTGGGACATTATGTGGATGCTGACAGCTGACTACACTTGGCTAAAACACCTCAAGCACCGTTGAAAATTGCTCAAAAACAATGTCTTCTGTTAAGCTTCTCCATTCAGTCTGGGAACAGTGGCCAAGCAGGAAAGCTGTAATTTGAAAAATGTTCAATGCTAATTGAGGGTTACCAGTTTTCATTCATTACGGGCCATGTTAGCAAGCAATTCTGATTCCAATTGAACCGTGGCATTAATTCTGCATGCCCCATTCAACCACTGAGGTATTCAAATGACCAAAAGCACTGAGCTAATTGATACATTCAGCCTGAGCTTTTATCAGGATTAGAATAACAATGGTTTTTCTTCTTTAATTCAGACTGTAAAAAGAGTAAAAAGAACTCATAGCTGTGTAAGTATCTAGGTTCTCCTTCTTGCTTCGCTCAAGTGTAGGCATTGCCAACACAGCTTGTATAATTCCCACCGAAAATCTTTCACCAACACAATAGACTGCTCTGGCACAGGGGGCACACAGCCCAATGTCGAGGGTCAGTCAAAAACCATCACAGTGCTCCAATATCTAGAGTAAAGACTTCAAAGAAGAGTAGAGGCTGTTTTCACAGCAAATGGAGAACAACATCTGTATGGATCTCTTTATTTCAGAATGAAAACTATTAGCCGATCGAGTGGGAAGGACTGATCTGCTCTGCAATACCACAGGTACCACTCCAACCTGGAGGTAGAGGGAGGTCTTGCCCTTAAGCGAGGGAATAGGTACAAGGCAGGGGTGGCACCACGTCTCCCAAAGTGGTGGGGCAAAATGTATGCGTATGTCCCTGTGGCACGAGCAGTTTGAAACAACTAATTTAGATGTATTTCAAAGAGAATTCCTTTGTCAAATGTATTTTCTAGTTCTTTCTCCACAGCTAAGACACAGGAACAGCTCCCTAACCCTAACCCAGATCTCAGGACTGTGTCTCGTGTAGGGGATCTCAGTCCCTCTTCACAGCCTCATAACTCTGGATGTGAGGGATGATACAAAGCAGACAGAGCAAACTCTGCATTTCTGAGAAGTGTTGGTACCATTTTTTTCTATGCTGCAATATCACAAAGATATTCATAACAACATCCATCAATATTGAATTTGACACAAGGGAATGTTCTTCAGCCCAAAAGGGAACATGTGACCTCCAGAATTTTAGATGTTAATCCATCAGTCATCCAAACCCTAATACTGCAGCTGGTCTGAGGACCACTCTACACCCTCTGGAGCCCACAGCTAGCCTCTACAGTTACTAGCCTATCACATTTAAAATCAATTAAAAACCTCCCAAAATAGTAACTTAACTTCTATCTCTCAATAGAAGTCAATATAAAAGGTTTTATTCCAAGTAATTTTGGAGCATTTCTATTGGTTCATTCATCGTGAAATTTGTTCTGGGGTTGTAGGTTTGAGCCCTGCTTCTCCTCCGGGGCCCACGGTCCAAAAACACACTTTGGTAGGTGGAGAATAGGCGTGAGTGTGTGTCGCCCTGTGAAGGACCGGCGCCCCCTCCAGGATGTGTTCCTGCCTTGCACCCAATGATTCCAGGTAGGCTCTGGACCCACTGCCGCCCTGAACTGGATAAGGGTTACAGATAATGAATGAATGTCCATATATTTCCCAGAATACCCCTCATACTCTAAAACCACAGTCATCCATTATAATCCAACGCAGCCATTCCCATTCCTAACTCCACAGACCTCTGACACGCCTCACTACGTGGGCTCGATTACCCTCTATTGATCCAATCGCAACAAGAGAAAGAGTAGAGAGAGCAAAATAAAAACACCCAATTACAAAGATTTCAATTTAGGCACCCACCAGTTTTTCCCAGATTAAATGAAATGGTGGCAGCGGAGTGAAGGAACAAGTCCGGCGTGGGATGTGAGTGGACTGTGAACAAGAAGCATTTGGGGAATCCCAATTCTCAGGTCCAAATTGACTCAGATTAACTGCATAGCGGCAAATCAGTGCCTTTTGTGGCCGTTACCATATCATAAAGGGTTTAAAAAGGCTGTTTGCACCCTGGGCATGTATGTGTTTATCAGAGGAGCTTGTTAGTTTAACAGGACCCAGCTCTAGCTGCATATTCACAGTTGTAGTTAGAGACAAAGTGTGTGTGTGTATCGGGGGGTTAAAAATCCACAGCTAGGTTAGATCATCTGAGACTAAATGATTTTAATGATTTTGGGCTCTTGGTCGTCTAATATTTCTTCTGAAATCAAGGATAAATTAAAGGAACACTAGGTAAGATTATTTATTTTTGCTCCTGGGCTCCCCCTACAGTTGCAGAGTGTAGTTCATTTTTACAGCAATGTCCTGGGCTTAAAGGGAACGTCTACAATCGTGGGGAAATGCAGATGTAAGCTGTGCATCTTTTAAGGGAAAAAAAAAACAAAACAAGCAAACTGTTTAGTTTTGTAGCACTGTCGCTAAGGCGGTTAGCCGTCTCCCAAGACATTTCCACCTTAAGTGATGGGAAACAGCAAAAATAAAACAGTGAGCAGGAATAGAGCAACATCCTTTGGAGTCTTTCTGTTGCCTCTGCCATGAGCAGAGAGAGAGAGAGAGAACGAGAGAGAGAGACAGAGAGAGAGTGAGAGAGAGATAGAGAGAGAGAGAGAGAGACAGAGAGAGAGTGAGAGAATGAGAGATTGAGAGAGACAGAGAGAGAGAGAACGAGAGAGAGTGAGAGAGAGACAGAAAGAGAGCAAGAGAGAGAGAGAGAGAGAGAGAGAGAGAGAGAAAGAGAGAGACAGAGAGAAAGAGAGAGAGAGAGACAGAGAGAGTGATAGATTGAGAGAGACAGAGAGAGAACGAGAGTGTGAGAGAGAGCAAGAGATCGACAGAGAGAAAGAGAAAGAGAAACAGAGAGAAAGAGAATGAGAGAGAGAGACAGAGAGAGAGCGAGAGAGAGAGAGAGATAGCAGCCTACCAGACCAGACTGCACTAATAAACGTCACCTGTAAGGTTCTATACCAATTTAAATATATTACCAAAAATGGTTTGGTAAACTCTAACTTTGGACTTCAATGGCATCGCTCAAATAACATTAAATCCCCCTTTAAGATATTTTTAATAGTGTTGATGATTTCTCGTGGACCCCAAAGGCCACACTGGCACTCAGAGCATGCGTGTGTATGTAAATGAGCGGCTTGTTAAAGCAGAGATAGCAGCATATGCACCTTTCTGTTATAAAACATGGAGACTGTCTCATACAAAAGCTGCCGCTGACAACATGCCAACTAAATGTTGCGTCTGCACATTGTAGGAGTCTGCGCACATGGCTACGCAAAGCCACACAGGTGTCTAATTGCTGACAAGAAGCTCTAGGCTCCAGGAGTTTTGTGCCAGCTATTCCATTACAGGCCGCGTGCACAGGTGCTGCCACTAACTGTGCTTCAGCTTGGACCCAACTCCACTGTCCTACTGCGCTAGTGTGGTCCTGGCTGGAGCCTGAGCGCTGCCTGGGAGCCCATCCCTACATGGGCTAGCTTAGCTTGGCTAACACACTGACAGACTGTGGGCTAGCGTGTTTGCTTGGCGCTCATCAGCACCGCTCCCACAGCGGCTGGCTGTGATCCGAGAAAGGAATCGCTTTAGTGCAACCTTTGTGAGGAATCGGACTCATGCAAGTGGGATGTGGATACTCCTTCTCCTTTTCCGAACTACACCGAGTAGGATTCAGAAATTCACGCACACTTAAACTAAGCTCTATTTTGGCCCCCGGGAATGGTCTTTCAGTCCAGTCTCCAGGAGATATTGTGTATGAATTATACTTGACACCCACATATTGTGTACTGTTTAATTTGTAAATGTTCACGTGAATAAACTCAATTTTTACTCTAAACCTAATCTTAAAGGCAACACTTTTTTATAAAATTCAGAAGGTGTTTCCTCTCCATGTGCTGCTCTGCAGTCGGTTCGCGCTGGAAACAGCTCTAATGTGTTTACGAAGCCCCAGTGTCTGTAAATGAATAAAAAAACAAAGTGGCTCAGTCCAGTTGACAGAGGCATCAGGAGTATTTTTAGACAATGGAGAGACTCCAAACGTTGAAAAGCACAAACCGAAATGAGGACATTGCTCTATTCCTGCTTCATACGTGTGCAGTATTGACTTTTCTTTACTGTTTCCAATCACTTAAGGTGGAAATGCCTCCACAATCAGGAGACGACTAACTGCATTACCAACAGCCCGACAAAAGAAAACAAAACAAACGAGTTACAAACGAGTTTCTGTGGGAATTCAAACAGTGAATAAAAACGTGCAGACAATTACACTTCAGACGCGTACAAACTACAGTTGTTTTTGTCAGTCAAACACACCCTTCCTATATCAAAATATAGCAATGCTACAAATGGGAAGCTCATCTTTTAGTAAGATGTGTTCTCATCTTTGGATTTCACGTTGAGGCCCGGCTGCACCTGCGTTGTTCGTCTGGTACAACTAGAAAAATGTTTGGAATGTACTCAAGTGTTACAGAGTCTGTGAAGCAGCCTGTGAAAGACATAGCAACACTAAATGAAGGAGGTAGGACAAATATCTCCTATATATCTTACATATTCACCATTTTTGTTTTAATCAGCATTAAGTACAGCTGCCCTTAAGGTGGCTATACCAAGCTAATGCAGACACAGGGAGAACACACCACACTCCTCACAGACAGTTACCCGGAGGAAACCCACGCAGACACAGGGAGAACACACCACACTCCTCACAGACAGTCACCCGGAGGAAACCCATGCAGACACAGGGAGAACACACCACACTCCTCACAGACAGTGACCCGGAGGAAACCCACGCAGACACAGGGAGAACACACCACATTCCTCACAGACAGTCACCCGGAGGAAACCCACGCAGACACAGGGAGAACACACCACACTCCTCACAGACAGACACCCGGACCGGGACTCGAACCCACAACCTCCAGGACCCTGGAGCTATGACAGAGACACTACCTGCTGCTCCAATGTGCCGCCCTAATATCAAGCTAATATACAACAAGGAATGTTTGTTATTTAATAGTCTGTTAGATCAAGTATATCAAAGCCAACTTTAAATATAAACCCTTGACTGTTTTCTTTAAATTAAAATGTGTTCATTTATTGGCTTATTTAAAGAAGACATATCTGAGCAGCAGACTCCAGGTACAGCCCTTCGGAGACTGTCTTTCTGCAGCAGGGATGGCCCATAAAGATGGAGAATGAATCCTTGCAGAGCTGAGCGCTAATGGAAAATCCAATAAGGGCAAAAGTGTGTAATTCTTAGCCAGGTTTAATACACAGGGAGGTACGAGGGAGCGTCCCTGCTGCTGGAAGCTTATTAAAGGGACTAAGAATGCAAGTGCAGTGACAATGTAGCACAACTGGAGGTGAGGAGCCTAAGAATGAGCTCATTTGCCAAATGCTAAATTCATTTTAGCAATCTTTTCAGAGGAGTCTTATTCCTTTACAACTGCACTTTAGTGAAAAATTAAATATACTCTGATCCCAACAGTGAACTCTCTCTGTTATAGTTTCATCATTCACATGAATATAATATTAGCACCATACTGACATTTCCAGAAATATATTATGGCATTTCATATTAAAATATAAGACTGAATGATCACTGGATTAGAAACACCTACCTTGTTTCTACACTCACTGTCCACTCCCTCAGCACTTTGTAGTTTTATAGTTACAAACTGTAGTCCAGCTGTAGCTCTATATATTTAGTTTGGTCCCCACAGCAGTGTTCTCCCCCTGTGTAAACAGCCCCTGTTCAGAACGCCTGCTTTCAGCACCTGTTCCTTTAAATGATAATGAGCCGCTCGCTGTTCACCCCGACCCCGAGCGCACAGCAGTGAGGAGCGAGGAGCAGAAGCTCTGGTTTTTAGCCGTTTTCACTCTGTTCTCTTTCTTCTCCGTTTTTACTCAGTGCCAGTTTCGCTGTGTTTAACCTCGTCTTTGCTCTCTCACATAAACACGGTGTGATTGGACAGACTCAGACGAGGGGGCGGGGCCATTATAAAGTCTCTGCACTTGACGTCAGAAGTGGAGCAGAAACAGAACGACTCGTTTTATCCCTTAAGCTTAGGAAGCACACGAAAACCTGACTGGGGGATCTGTTAGATAATATATCAGCCGTATGATGATTTAGGCATCAGACAAATGCTTATTCGATTCAACCACAGCTGCAAATTGCAACGAGCAAATACACATACCTCCTGTTTTCTTGTTGGATGAACTGACGACTGCCCATCCGCCTTAAACCCCTTCCTCCGCCACAGCGCCTCTCCAGATCCTCACACATGAATAATTAAGGCGGCCAGCGTGTGATTACACAACAATTACTCGCTACTGCTTAAAAATTAAAAGGCCCTCTCATGAAACATTAAGAGGCTAGAGTTCTCATTAACGTGGCGCTCCAGGGAAGGAGCTCTCAGAACCGGACAGAGACCCAGAGAGGAGGACACCGCGAGAGAGGCCCTGGGCTCAGGGTTCACCCTACATCATCACACAGCAGAACAGAATGAAATCTATTAGGTGTACAAACATGTTTTAAAGTGTTTTGTGAAATGCGTAACTGTAAAAATTAAGAGTTCTCTTAATCCTCTACGTTCACAATCTCTAACATTTAAACCCCCATCTGTAACTGGTCTAAACCCAAACTCACACGGACTTTTGGACACAGTATTGTCCCCAAGAACAGAACAAACCCATCACAGTCACAGCTTTTTCCTGATGGAGCTCAACACAAACACAGCGCCCAATAAACTCTTCACTTTTCAAACTGCTTCAGTTTTAGCTGATTTTTAATTTGACACAAAACGTACCATAAAATGACAATATAGTATAAGAATCTTTGAATATTTAATTACAATTTACTTACAACTTATGAAGCTCAGAAGCAAAAATACTCCTCTCATTACAACACGTGATTTTAGTTGCAGGTGCTGATCACAGGTTTGATTCGTTTAGAGAAGAATCAGATAATAATGTTTGAATGAAAGAAGATCAGAACCAGATCTTTGAATTAATAAATGCATACCTCCTGGAAAAACGAAGACAAGGTGTAAGAGTGTAAGAGACATTCGACTCACTGTGGTTTAAAAGTGGCATTTCCGAGATCAGTTCATAAACTCTGGACATGCTTTAGACACCAGCTCATCCCACTACATTATCCTTTCTCTGACATTCAGGGAGTTTAAAGAGTTTTAGAGAGGTTTTTATTTTTTCCCCACCCTTTTCTGAATGAACAGCTCGAACATAAATACGTAAATTAAACAGTAATTAATGTATAATGTTTAGTCTGTGATAATATGGTAATTTTATGGTAATATCAAGCTGCACTGACCCATAAATGAAAGCTCCGTTTCCTGTTTGTGAGTAAATAATAATTCGATAGCTGCCGCTGTAGTGAGGTGTGTAATTTTAGTTCATGACCCAAACTCAGGGCAGGAGTTCTGCTGAAATGATAAGGTTTCTGTGTAAAACTCTCAGCCCCTTGTTTCTGACCTGCTCTGCCTATAAATGGTCAGTGGGAGTGTTATGGACAGTCGTAATCACAGACTGAAGCTACAGCAGAAAAACAGTGTTTGAGCTGTAAAACACACTCGCTTCCTTCAGATGATTTCACTGTGACTGCATCTCACATTTAGGTTCGATTCCCTGCTCACGTACAGCACAAGTCAGGCTAGGGTTCGATTCCCTGCTCAGGTACAGCACAAGTCAGGCTAGGGTTCGATTCCCTGCTCGTGTACAGCACAGATCAGGCTAGGGTTCGATTCCCTGCCTGGGTAAAGCATGAATCCTTAACAGCTGATTACTACATTTCAATTCCATGCTCGGGGATAACAGCACAATTTTGTTTTCATTGGCTGGTGTGGCTTAAGCCATTTAAGAGCGTATTTATTTGCGCCTGTCACTGTCAGGATGTGTTCAAACACTCTCCCAGGCTCCTGTCCATCCTTAATTCCCGTCGAGTCGGTATGAAATCTCTTCTGATCCACCTTAATAAACACCTCATTCCTTTTTAAATAAAGAGGAGAGTGAATTTATCAAAGCCTTCTAGCGCTTTCCATCGTCCTCCTGCCAATTCATTACCACTTCTGATGAAACGGCATTGGCTCGAGCGAAAGAGGCTCCTCTGAAACTTTCTCTCCCCAAAAGTAAAGTAACTTCAGAGTCTGCGTAGTGAAAATTCGGAGGGTGAAGACGCTTTGGATGTGGAGTAATTAGCTTCATCCTTCATTCATTTTCGTCTCGTTGAGTTCTCTCAGCTCCTTCACGGCGGCTCTACAGCTCTGAGATAAAGCTGCAGAAACACACCATCAAAGCTAGCCCTGATCTGGGTGAGAACTCCCTTCCTCCCTTTCCAGAAACAACAGTTAGACACCAGCAAACAATTAATGAGCCGTCTTAAGAAGTCGCTGGCTGCTGCAGTGTTTGGGGTTAACGCCGGTGAGTTTGGAGATGGCTTAATGGACGTTAACGTCAAATGTATTAGTCTGTTAATGTGGTCAATAATTAACGTCTTTAACCGTCATATTTCCAAGGTCTCAGTGGGTCCCTGAGTGTGAGTGACTGTGTGAAATTGCCCACTGGTGTGTGTATGGGACAGGGTGAGTAGGTGAAAATGTCCACAGTCACTCATTCACTCACTCACACACTCATTCCCACACTCTCCCATTACTTTTCTGTTGCGCAAATTTCTGAACATAACTCCTCCCCCTTTTTCTTTCCTCAGGTTGGACCCTGACTTTGTGGGACACTAGATTCAGGACCAAACTTTGGCCCTTTTTCACCAACTGTAAAGGCCAGTAAATCACTACATAATTGATATTTCATAGTGTCCACTTCATTTTGGGTTCAAAGGGATGGCGAGTGTGTGTGTGTGTGTGTGTGTGTGTGTGTATGTGGCATGGAGTGAAAAGGGAAGAGAGAGAGACGCCTTTGGCTCCGTTGTGCATTATATTAAAAATTGTGGTCATTCCTAAAGGAAGGAACTGATGCGACAGTTGAGGGACGTGTGGGTGTTAAAGCGTGTCTAATGGATGATCTCCACTTCATGCTCATGTCCTGTGTAAACTGGGGCGCTCCTCCGGCCTCCAGCCCTCGTTTTTAGCTGAAGGAGAAGAAAGGGAACAGCTTTGAACTGCTGAGACGGCCTCTCTGTCCCCGACGCCTCATTTCCGATTCAGATCCGTCTTCGTACACGATGCCAGGGACGGGCTGCCTGTGTGTGAGTGCGTATACAGCTGTTTAGTGGAACAAGATGGTGCTTAAACATATACTTTTCTGCCAAGGAGCTCATAATTATGTATATCTTTAAGCAGCCAATTAAAATGGTAATGAATATTCGCTAAAGACCGCTATCCTAGGGGAAGCTAATAAAGCAGCAGCTACTTGCCAGCGTTTGCTGTGTGTGTGTGTGTGTGTGTGTGTGTTTATAAGAATTGAATACAAGGTCATCTGAATCCAAGCCATGAGCCACAGAGCTGTTTATATTCTGTAGCCTGTCTCCGACAGCTGGTAGCTCTGCCTATTCTCTTTGAAATCTGGCTGAATTCATTCGGAATTAGCGTTAGCGTGCGGCGCTGGGGAGCTCAGGCTAATAGCCTGAAAGAGGAGAATGGAGAATTAATGTTAATGTTAAAAACGGAACGTTAAATGAGGTCATTACGTCAGTACACTGCAATCTTCACAGGTTATGATTACGTTTAAAGCAGTGAGAAATAATCACACAGCATTAGCATTAGCGGTCGCTACGCTGGCTCAGACGAAGATCATCTGTGGGGCTCAGGCGTATTTTAATGTATCTGTGCTCGGATTACACGCTGGATTTGATCTGTTCTAATGCACTAACGTCCGTCTCAAAGAAGTTGTACACATTTAGAAAAACTTTCGCTCTGGTGGGTCACTCTGGAGCACGTGCTAGAATTTTTCATTTAGGAAAAGTACTGTGGCATATTTTATTTGTAATTATATCATTTTAAAATGAGTTGATTTCCTTTTCTTCCGGAGAAGGCAATGAAATGGTACCCCACAGTGTACGTTTTAGTAAAAGGTGTTGTGCTTTCACTGACAGGTCTTTCACTGATAGTATCACAAAGGAAATAAATAAATAAATAAATAAATAAAAGACATTAATATTTCTGAAATTTCTCCTAGAAAGCTGTTCTCTTTCTTCTCCGTTTTTACTCAGTGCTCTTATTTCTCCGCACTCGTTGTGTCTGTTTAACTGAGTTTAACCTCGTCTTTGCGCTCTCACATAAACACGGGTCCAGTGCTGTGATTGGACAGACTCAGACGAGGGGGCGGGGCCATTCTAAAGTCTCTGCACTTGACGTCAGAAGCGGAGAATGGCTTGTTTATTCCCATGTTTTTTGACTCACAGAAAACGGACTGGGTGGTCTTGTTTCACAGTGTGTGGATTGGTGGGCTCCATATTCTCACATCAATGTGCAAATGCCTCCATGTCCCCATTTCAAGCACCACAGTTGGTCCATGGTGGAGATTATGGGCCTGACACTGAGTGCTGCAGAGCTATTTGTGGGTCAGTGGCAGTGGAGAGGAGCCAGAGCCGGCAGCTAGGGCTCATCCATCTTTAACGCACATACAGTAAATAAGTAAAAGGGTTTGGAGGACTCCTGTTTTGTTTGAAAGTGACGAGATGATGGCAGATGGGGGAAGGAACCTGCAGGCAATGGAAAAGCCGGCCGAGTTCTGGTCCAAAGAGATTTTTTTTTTAAGCCGCAGATCAGAGAAGTGCTGGTTATTTTCATGCATGACATTACTTGCCTCGCATTTTAAGTTGTGATAAGTGCCTTAAACCCAGCCATATAAACAAGCATACAACTGGGAATGCTTAGCTCAATACAGAGCTCCGTGCCAGTGTGCTGCCAGCTTTGGCATTCCTTGCCAGGCACTAAAAAAAGGACATACCGTGTGGGCACAAGAAAACATGTCCAGTTATTTGTTGTTTGGAATAAATGTGGGTTTTTCACTTCACCTCCTGTTCCCGGTGCGTGCGCTGTACACAAAACATTGCACAGGAGTGTAGTCCAGCTGTTGCTCTGCATACTTTATTTCCCCGCTTTCCCCCTGTTCCTCAGCGCTCAGGACCCCCACAGAGCCGGTGTAATATGGTAATGGATCATTCTCAGCGCTGCAGTGACACTGACGTGGTGGTGGTGTGTTAGTGTGTGTTGTGCTGGTGTAGAGTGGATCAGACAGCAGTGCTGCTGGAGTTTTTAAACCCCTCAGTGTCACTGCTGGACTGAGAATGATCCACCACCACATCACACCTGCTCTGTGGGGGTCCTGAGCGCTGAGGAACAGGGGGAAAGTGGGGAAATAAAGTATGCAGTGCAACAGATGGAGTACAGTCTGTAACTGTAGAACTACAGTGTATTGTCGAGTGCTCCAGTGTGGTCAGTGAAGCTGTAAAAACAAGTGTACTGTGATGTATTTAGGATATTTAAATATGAATGGCTGGTCTGGGGGTTGTTTACTTGTTTAGATAAATGACCGTACTTTGTA
This sequence comes from Hoplias malabaricus, assembly GCF_029633855.1. Classification (NCBI taxonomy): domain Eukaryota; kingdom Metazoa; phylum Chordata; class Actinopteri; order Characiformes; family Erythrinidae; genus Hoplias; species Hoplias malabaricus. The sequence goes on from NC_089816.1 coordinate 34,349,495, forward strand.
CCTGCTGTGCAGTTTCTGCAGGTGGGTTAAAGGCCGACTGAGCGAACTGAATAATTAACTGGGTCCATTACCGCAGCATTTAGACCCGATCTATGGTTTCTAAAACAAAATGTTTCACCATATTTTATTCAAGACCAAACCTAAGCACCCGTCACTGCCCAGCAGGGGGAGCACAGCAGCACGCACCATTTTTACCTTCCCAAGACCTAAACTAGGCCACAAACTAGCGTTTATTTAATTATAGTGTTCATGCTCGAGTGTTATTTCAGCATGATTCATTCATTCATTCATTTTCTTCAAGCACTTCATTCAGATCAGGGTCGTGGTGAGTCCAAAGTCTACCCACAATCACAGAGCATTTTCACAACTGTGGACAGTTTCACACATTTACCCACACACACATTTTTTTTCACGCACTCACCCAGTCACTCTCACACACACACACACACACAAACAAACACACCGATTCTGACACAGATTTGACATTTTCTGTCTCTAAATCAAGCATTTGACTGAGAGTGTGTTATGCTAATTTTTGACTGGGCCTAGTTGCTAGGATGTGGACATTGTATACGAAGTAATAGTGCTTTAGTGTGACCAGGAAAGAAGGTGTCATTGTGTTAAAATAAGACTAGTGCTCATGTTTTTATTCTAGTGTTTCACTAAAACGCAGGAGGCTTTAAACCAGTATCTGAGTAGGACGAATCGGGTGGACGTAAGAATCGATGACGACAGGAGAGGACACTGCATTAGCACTTGACAGGGGCAGGGCTAGCCGCAGACTAGCTTTTTCAGCAGCGCTCCTCTTGCCTGCGCTTAGCCTGCTGTGGCTGGGGCTCAGTCACTCATGAATGATGTACTTTGCTTCACTGGCGTGTGCTAATCGCCCTTCGGCGGTACACAGGTAATGTTGCGCAAAGGAAAGGAAAGCCCTTGTGACACCCAGGAGGTGGTGGATGTCAGCTGGGGTGGAGAGGGAAGGCTAAAGAGTGAGATTCCCAAGGTTGTGGGGGAGGATCGTCTGCAGCAGCAGACATGGAAGGAGCAGGGGTTAAGAGGGAAACCAACTGGATGCAGTGAGGCTTGAAATATGCTGCTTGGGTCACAGAGCGACAGGAGCCAGTATGTCAAGGCCTTTACACATTGGGTAAACAGTAGCAACTATAAGTAGAAACTATCAATTCACACCCACACCGTCCAATAAAATGAAATGACACATTTCAGCCGTCGTGAGTCGGATAAACAAAAAACGTGATCTCTGCTGCAGCTGGAGATTTTACAGATGGAGAGTTGGTGCTGGTCGTCTGCGTTGCGTGGAGTGACGACTCTCTCTGGACAATCAGAGCTCTGCAAGGTTTACACGCCACGGTTTAGTCCCTACTCGACTCGCTCTGAACCACGAGAGAACAGCCACTAAACTAGAACCCGCTTCCAAAACCAGGACCTGATTCACCTGGTGGAGGAGGAGAAAAGGCGAGTAGAGTTGAGTAGAGTAGATTAGGGTCCATGCAGAGGAAAAGCACCAATAATCTTCATCAACTGACACTGAAATGACTGAAATATGCTTCTCCTTTTTAAAAATAATAAGCATCATCAAACGAGCTTATCCGCTACGTCCTAGCTCAACTTCCTTGAAGCGCTGGGTGGGAAAAAGTCAGTGGTAGATCTTTTCCACTGGAGGGTAACTAGAGGCAACCTTCGAAGAACCTACTTCAGGCAACAACATTTCCAGGAGCTGCCAGCAACCTGTGACCTCAGAGTCTAGGTCAGTGACCTCACAACCTATGACAAGGGCATAAAAAGACTCCAACAACTTGATACCCAATGAGCCTTGAAACTTACAATCATTAACATGCCACTGACCAAAAGTGAGATCAGAGACCTGGTGGCCAACTGAGACAGATGGGCCAAGATTGTTGTTGTCTGCAGATCTCCACTATTTTCATAAGAATGAGGAATATGAATGACCAAATTACCTATGGCCAAATGCAAGTCTCGACACAGTCAGTAAATCAACAAAGCCTGTGTATGAAGATATGCTGAGGTGTCTTCTCGGTAATCTCAACACTCTCAACAAATTTTACACACAACAATACAATCAGTTAACACTAGGGACAGCAGTGAGCAGAGGAGTGAGTTGGTGTTGTCTGTGAAAGTTCACCTAATTCAGATGACGGACACATGAAATAATGTCACTACTAAACAATACTTGGAGGTTATCAAACCTTGGGGGATTCTATATTCCTCTTGCCCATGTTTGACTTTGGCAGCAGTGACCACAGAGTGATACGCGATGTCCAGGGCATTCCATTTTACTGGTCAGCGAGCCGATTTCGCTCGGAAAATTATTCAAAACATTAGCTCGTAAACACCTTGAAGCCAAATCTGAAGCCAATGGCATGACACCCATGAGAAACATGGATAAAACTGCTACGGCTAATGCTAACTAGCAGAATAATCAGCATGTTGCACTAGTTATGCTCCCAAGCTAAATACATATCCCTCTGTGTATCTTCAGCCTGAACCTTCAACCCCACTGCTGTCGCACAGGTGCTCAGGTCAGACAGTAAAACAGACAATGACAAATGACAGGAACCCTAAGGCCATCTGGATCATTGAGTGTGGAATATGTGAAGACAGAAAAAGCTGTTCCAGGAGGACTGACAGCGATGCGTCTCAGTGATACTGATGGAGTGTGCTGTATGAATTTCAAAAGAAAAACAAGTCAGTCTGATTCTGCTCCACTGCTGACGTCAAGTGCAGAGACTTTAGATTTGCCCCGCCCCCTCGTCTGAGTCTGTCCAATCACAGCACTGGACCTGCGTTAAGACGAGGTTAAACGCAACAAAACAGACACAACGAGCACAGAGAAAAAAGAGCACTGAGTAAAAACAGAGAAGAAAGAGAACAGAGTGAAAACGGCTAAAAACCAGAGCTTCTGCTCCTCGCTCCTCACTGCTGTGCGCTCGGGGTCGGGGTGAACAGCGAGCGGCTCATTATCATTTAAAGGAACAGGTGCTGAAAGCGGGCGTTCTGAACAGGGCTGTTTACACAGGGGGAGAACACTGCTGTGGGGCTCGTGGGGTTTGGACCAAAGCAGGCGTTTCATTAAGAAACAGAACTGTGTTCCACTGTGGAGACGAGGGGGAATGTGTCCTCTTTAAGTTAGGCTTCACCTCCAGCTTTCTGGGAAAAGGAACGAGATGTTATTTAGATATAAGAGCCCTGGCTAAAGGGGGGGGGAAAAACACAGGGACTTTATTCAATTTGCCCTTTTGGCAGGGAATCTATCGTCGAAGGATGGTGAGCAACAGATTGTTAATTGAATCATTTGTCCTGCTGTCCCACTGCATTGTTTTAAAAGCTTCCTTCTTCCTCTGCTTGACTCTCTATCGGCAGATGGATCTCTGGAAGCCTGAAGGAAAAGCTGCTGAACTCTAAAAAGTGGCAGGCACCCGGAAAAATTACACTTATTACCCAAAACACTCCAGACGCAGAGAATGGACCTGATCACGAACTCAGCTCAGACTTAAAGAAACACTAGGTAGTATTTCACTTTAAAGTTGCAGCTTCAAAATCATTGCGGTGCTCCACTGAGCTGTAACAGAGCCTAAGAGAATAGAGAATAGAGTCTCAGCACTGCAGAAACTGCACTATGTCACTTTTGGAGGAGGGTAGGAATTGTGTGAGTGACTGGCTGAGTGTGTGGTGCACTGTCCAGGGTGTGTTCATTACAGAAGATGAATGAAGGAATGAATGATAGATTAGTTCAGTCATCCGTCTTCTTTTACGCATTGATAGGAAACACATAGGTCCACTTCACTATGAACTCAGACAGAGAGTAGATCCGAAGTCTGATGAAGAGGACAAAGGCAAAGTCTCTGTGATGTGATGCACAAATTGGTTCAGTTTAAATAAACACACCAGAGGTTGAATTGAAAAGATAACTCTGATAACTAAAAACTGAAACGCTGGAATGGGAAGAGCCTGCTGGGACCAGAGGGGAAACACTGAACACTCGAGGCCCACTGAGGAATAAATCACCAGAGCGACTGTAACACAGACGCCACGGTTTAATACACCCGGGGAATTCTCAATCTAATCACTTTCATGTCCCTGCCGTTGGGAGCTGAGAAATATGGCACTAGAGAGAGAGTCAGAGACGGAGCGTGTGCTTCTGGCTGCACCTACAAAAAAGCTTCAGAGAAATTCCTTCACTTCCAGACTGAAGGCATGTAGACACTAAAAAGAGCAGTTCAATATTAACACTGGGGAAAACGTCACAAACGATATTCATCAAAGTGATTATGTATTATTTTTACATCTTTTGTTTCAATAAAGTGTAAATCCCATGTGTTGAAAAGCAGAACTACTTATGATCTATAGGTTCCCTGTCTTCTCCGTTCTCCGCGGGTCCAGCGCTGTGATTGGACAGACTCAGACGAGGGGGCGGGGCCATTTTAAAGTCTCTGTACTTGACGTCAGAAACGGAGCAGAATCAGAACAGAAAACCGACTGGGGTGGGATCTTGTTTCTCAGTGTGTGGGTTGGTGGGCTCCAGATTCCCACATTGACGTAGAATGAAGAAATAATTTCTTCAATTTAAATCAATTTCTGAGAGATTTTACACAGGTAAAAGGCCATATTTCACCTCAGATGTTGCTTGAAACCGGACTCTGAGAATCTGTTTAGATCTCTACTGGTGACAAAAAGCTCCTAAAAAGCTGTAATCACAAGCTAATACTTGAATTAGGAAACAGATCAATCCCGCAGCTTGGAGAAAGAGATCAAATGAGAAAGAGAACAAAGAGAAAAGCCATTGTTCCTCTTTGCCCTGCTCCTGGGGTTTGGGAGGATTGCAAATCAATTCACTGCAGAGTGGTAGCAGCAGAAGATTATGTCTCTATCAGAGAGGATGTTTGTGACAACATGAGGAACATGAAACACTAACAAGTTCATAGGAGTTTGTTGTCCTACCACCATCAATCACTCCCTCCAAATACCTCCTCCAGAACGCATCACACACTCACCCAGTGTCACAAACACTCACACCTATGGACAGTGTCATGTATAGCCCTGTCTAGTGTGTTCCCGCTGTCTGTCTCCTCTGTTGTTTCCTCTGGTTTTCATGTGTTTATAAGCACATGGCTCTTTGTTTTGTTTCTGTCTTCCTGGTCTCCACCCGGTCTTCCCTCCTCCCTCTTGTGCCTCCTTTGTGTTCCTGCCCCCTCGCTGTCTGTCCCAGGTGTTTCTTGTTGGTGTTGTCCACGTCAGTGTTTCCTGTTTGTAGTTCATGTCCTTGATTAAGAGTCTTGCTATGTTTAGTTCTTGTTTAGTTTCTGTGTACTGTTCTGTTTAGGCGTCTTGTTTAGCCTTGTTTAATGCTCATCTTACAGTTTAGTGTCCTGCCCCTTTTGATATTTTCTTGTTTAGTGTTTAACCCCAGTGTTTAGTGTTTAGCCTCTGCTTAGCCCTTGTGTTTAGCCCTTGTGTTTAGCATTCTAGCCTTTGTGTTTAGCCCCTTTTCTAGTTTCCTTTTGGTTAATATTGGTTAATAAAGTCTTCTGTGATTACCTCCTTCCTGTCACTCACATACTCACACCTGTGGACAGTTTCACATACTCACACACTCTCACCTGTGGAGAGTTTTACACAGTTACCAAGTCTCCCTCTCTCTCTCTCACACACACCTGTGGAGAGTTTCAGACACTCACCCAGTCACTCACACACTCACACCTGTGGAGAGTTTTACACACTCACCAACTCACTCACACACATACACCTGTGGACAGTTTCAAACACTCACCCAGTCACACACATTCACACCTGTGGAGAGTTTTACACACTCACCTAGTCTCTCTCACACACACACGCACACACCTCTAGATTGTTACACGCACTCACCAAGTCACTCACACACACACCTGTGGACAGTTTCACACTGTGTGTGTGTGTGTGTGTTTTCATTGCCGTGAAGGGGCTGAATGCGGAGAACGTCTGTGCATTGACAAAAGTCAAATTACACATTTCACAGTAAATATCCTGCCTTTTTTTTAATACCTTCATCACACGCTCCACACCGACGTCTTCCAGAGAACCACACTGTGCTACTGAAACACACCTCACCGGCTCCAACCAGCTCCGCCACAGTCCAGAACAGAACAGAAACCACAGCCACGTTTTCACACACAAAACAACCCTTTCCTTCTCACAGGCTTCGTGCTTGGAACATTTTAGAGAAATAATGCGTCAATGATGGTTTAATAAATTTAATTATATCCCCGCATCTGTGTCATCTTTCTTACGAGGACTGAGAGTTCCTGTTCTGTGTTTATTATAGAACACATTGCACCATCTCTTCTCACGGTGGGGAGAAGGGACTTATAAAGATAAGGCAGTACTCTGTCCGTACGCGGACTCCTGACCACAGCACATGCCCCTGCCGTTACAGTCCGCAGGAACAACACTCCACGTCGTTTCAGCAGGAATGGGCGGGGCTAGACTGCTATAGGCTGAATGGGAGGAGTCTTTAAACGGCACAGGTTTCTCAAACCGAGCGTCTGAGCTGTAATCTCGGGACTGAAGCCGAGAGAAGAGCAGAGCCGAGGCTGTCTGCTTTAGTGAAGCACAGGACGAATACAGCCTCTGACACATCACAGCTGTGCGCACACACACACACACACACACATACTCCTAAGATATGTGTGAGGCAGAAGAAGTGCCGGCTTTCCATTTGTGCCATTTGTGTGGAGTGTGTGCTGTCAGATATAAGCCGGTGATAATGGGATCTCACACAGAGCCCTTGGAGAAAGTTAAACTCTGAGCAGAAGTCAACTTAAAGGAAGAGGAGACCCTCCGTATCACTCTCAGGACCCCCAGCATAGACCCTCCAATGTTTCAAAGAGTCTGAATGACCCGATCATTACCGCGCCATCCTCCTGCCCAAGAACTGTGCAATACTCTTCACAAGCTCACAAACACTTACCACGACCATCAGGGGGCACCCTGTAGTTCCAGCAGTCAGGACCCCCACGGGATTTGGGTGATGGGTCATTTTCAGTGCTGCAGTGGTGGCGGTGTGTTAGAGGGTGTTACAGCAGCAACTGATGCATTAGGAATAAGGCTTTACAGGTGTGTGTGTGGTCAGTCGTGAGGAGCTCAGGTAGGTCTTATGTAGACTTATGAACACTGACCTACAATGAAGCGTTACCAAATCTTTAATGTTCATTCATTAATTGTCTGTAACACGTATCCAGTTCAGGGTCATGGTGTGTCCGGAGCCTACCTGTTGGAGCACAACCCTGGAGGGGTCGCCAGTCCTTCTCAGGGCGACACACACTCACACATTCACTCACATCTACGGACACTTTTGAGTCTCCAATCCACCTACCAACGTGTGTTTTTGGAGCGTGGGAGGAAACCGGAGCATTCTCTCTCTCTCTCTCTCTCTCTCATTTTCTCATCTATATCTCTCATGTCTTCTTTCCTTCTCTCCTCTTCCTCTTCTATCTATTTATCTTTTACTCGTCTGTCTCTCTTTCTCTCTATCCCTCATTTTCTCATCTATATCTCTCTCAAGTCTTCTTTCCTTCTCTCCTCTTCCTCTTCTATCTATTTATCTTTTACTCGTCTGTCTCTCTTTCTCTCTATCCCTCATTTTCTCATCTATATCTCTCTCAAGTCTTCTTTCCTTCTCTCCTCTTCTATTTATCTTTTACTCTTCTGTCTCTCTCTCTATCTATCCCTCATTTTCTCATCTATATATCTCATGTCTTATTTCCTTCTCTCCTCTTTCTCTTCTATCTATTTATCTTTTACTCTTCTGTCTCTCTCTCTATCTATCCCTCATTTTCTCATCTATATATCTCATGTCTTATTTCCTTCTCTCCTCTTTCTCTTCTATCTATTTATCTTTTACTCTTCTCTCTCTCTCTCTCTCTGACACCCCCCCCCCCACACACACACACACACACACTCTTCTGTGGTTTGTGCAGCAGAAAACACATCAGTTGAACTGGAGGACAGGGAGATTCTGGAGATTCTGGCTGTATACCACTGGAGCTGTGTCCAGCTGGAACAGGCAAAGCTGGAGCACACATCTGTCCATCCATCCTCACTGTCTACACTTCCCCTCTTTCCTTTCTTCCTCTCTTTCCTCTTTTAATTCCTTGTTTGCCAGTGTTATCGACTTAATCTGCTTTTAATTAACTTTCTGTAGAAAAAACAGAAGCGGTGCGAGAGTTGGGATGCTCTGAGCTGTTGTTAAACAGAGCACAGACGAGGAAAGCTGGAGGAAGGAGGGGAGGAGGGGAACAGACTTAAGAAAGAGAAAAGGAAGAAGGGAAGGTGGGAGGAGGGGTTGGAGGCAGTTAAACTAGAGGATTGAAAATAACCAAGAAGTGCAACGCCTCGTGAGAACACAGAGACACAGGACAAAGTCAGTGGACATGGCAACACTCCAAGGACACCTTCTCCCCCTGTGTAAACAGCCCTGTTCCTTTAAATGATAATGAGCCGCTCGCTGTTCACCCCGACCCCGAGCGCACAGCAGTGAGGAGCGAGGAGCAGAAGCTCTGGTTTTTAGCCGTTTTCACTCTGTTCTCTTTCTTCTCCGTTTTTACTCAGTGCTCTTATTTCTCCGCGCTCGTTGTGTCTGTTTTGCTGAGTTTAACCTCGTCTTTGCGCTCTCACATAAACACGGGTCCAGCGCTGTGATTGGACAGACTCAGACGAGGGGGCGGGGCCATTCTAAAGTCTCTGCGCTTGACGTCAGAAGCAGAGCAGAATCAGAACGGCTCGTTTTTATCCCGTGTTTGGGACTGAGGGGTCTTGTTTTACAGTGTGTAATGGTATGTCTCCTTTAAAGTGTATGCAGACCCTGCTGAATAGACAACTATATAAACAAGCGTAGTACAGAGAGCTAGAAAAGGCATAGTGCCCCTTAAAAGATGAGAAATCAGAAAACACTTTTCTTCGTTGTAATAATTGATGCCGATTGATGATGAACAACTCAATGCCGTTAGAGGGATGTGATGACTTTATTAGCTTGATTACATTAACCTCAAAGCGTTAAAATAATGAAAGAAACTTCAAAAATGTTAATTTAAAAGTATGAGACACAGCTCTGATGTAAAAATCTCTCTTCCGTACCTGGACCCTTTATATTTCCAGACTCATTTACATGTTACCTGTGGCACAGATGCAGTGGAAGATTACATTATGGAGGTTATGCAAATGTATAATGTGGCAAAAGCCTGAGGACAAAATCTGGTCCTGGCAGAGAAAGAGGACGATGGCGAGGGTTATGAGTAAAACTGCAGCCAAAAAGCACTCCCTCGTCAGCTGAAGGCTCCAGGAGCCAGAGGAATGTGACAGAACGGGACGAAAGTGTGGCCAAACCTTCCCTGGACCTGAATCCACAGCATCCAGGACAGTGACACCGTCCACGTCCAAGCCTCTGATAGCCCCTGAGCGCTGGCCAGGAGGCTAAGGCAGGCCAGGCTAATGCAGAGTCTGGACAGTGGCCAGGGTTTGGGGCCGGAACCGCACAAACCCTCCTTTGAGAGCTGGAGTAGGGTGATACTGCAGCAATCTCAGCTCCATCAGCAGCAAAAGAGGTGGCTAATGTTTAGCTACATGCTCAGCCTGAGCTAGAACACTATGGCTGCGTCCCAATTGTGTTATACACTATAACACTATACAGTAAATATTATGTACTAACCTTAAAAGCGTGAGACTGTTTCATGTTAACAGGACGTGATGAATTGTTGCTATGACAATGCACATCATACCAAGCTGCAGCTACAACTCAAATATCTCCCTCCACACTGCGTAGTGCACAGTGTAGGTCATAAAATAATGGCTTCTGCACTAAAATAGCTTCATGCTCCTCTGTTCAGTACTTAGTGGACTGTCTGAGTGTAGTTATATACATTTTATAACCTGTGAAGTGCACTATGTAGGAAGTAGAGCTCTCTATATAAACACTTTTCCAGATTTAAGAAGCTCCTCCCACTCTGTACTCAGCATGTCTTTATCCCCTGACTAATCAAAGTAACCTCTCCTGTCACTCCCACCATAGTCCAGACCCTGGTCTTGAAAAAAACAAAAAAACTCCTCACATGTGGACTACAAACTAGAAATTAAAAGGAGCTATATATCGCCCCCTATGGTCGGGTATTACAATGGGAGTGCAGGGAAAAGAGTGTATGTGTTCAAGATGAACATATAACATGAGACTGAAATGGGACATGAGTTAACATAGTGTAGGGACGACTGTGTTCTCCTCCTAGGTATTTGTGGAGACATTTAATGCGAATAGGGGGCGCTCATGAGCACACTTTTTGGGGAAAATGAAAGCTATGGGACACACTACAGCATTTCACACTTAAATGAGTGTGCACAGACAAAAGCTGCAATGGTACAAGTGTGGGTTTTGGGACAGTGCCATTATAGAACAGTATAGAACACTTTTCAATGGAAAAACCTGAAGCCATATCGCCACCTACACTTCCTGTAGTGTACTACAATCTGTCAGAATGATTCAGAATAACTCAACTGTTACAAAGCACTACAAAAACTGTTTATTTTAAATAAAAAGTGCACCAAATGTATCCCTGATGAGACTAATCACAAACACACAAACTTACATCCAACACTTATTTCCAAAATGTCTATAACAAGTTGGCACATGCAAACTTCTTAACTTTACTCTATTTAACTCTCCACTCAGTGCCAAAACCTGAGTCATCTTCATCACAGCAGCCCAGAACAGTTCTGATCCGACTGAACGTACAAAACACACACACACACACACACACACACACACACACACACACACACACACACACACACAAATCTCGGTCTCTTTTCTGTAGAAAATAGGTGAGAACCCACACGCAGAGTCTCCTGCTGAGGCCGTTTACCGCTCCTTACCTTTCATGCCGAACTTGGATCGTCTGCCATATTTGTTAATGAGCACAAACATGACGAGGAGGAGAACGCAGGCGAATCCAGCCAAGCCCACTGCGATAGAAACCTGCAAACACACAGACACGCACATACGTAAATATTAGCACACATTTAGTCTTCTATTAGCAACAACAGGCATCAAGACCCAAACCATCCCTGCACTGAGAGGACTGCTGTGTGCAGTTATTTATGTTCAGCTCCTCGACTCCTATTTCAAACACATTTATAGACCCCTCATTTTGACTCCGCCTTAGTTCAGAGTCTCATTAATTCATTCATTGTCTGTAACCGCTTATCCATTTAAGGGTTGCGGTGGGTCCAGAGCCTACCTGGAGTCACACGGACACTTTTGTGTCGCCAATCCACCTACCAACGTGTGTTTTTGGACTGTGGGAGGAAAACGGAGCACCCGGAGGAAACCCACGCAGACACAGGGAGAACACACCACACTCCTTACAGACAGTCACCCGGAGGAAACCAATGCAGACACAGGGAGAACACACCACACTCCTCACAGACAGTCACCCGGAGGAAACCCACGCAGATACAGGGAGAACACACCACACTCCTCACAGACAGTCACCCGGAGTGGGAATCGAACCCACAACCTCCAGGTCCCTGGAGCTGTGTGACTGCGACACTCCCTGCTGCGCCACCGTGCTGCCCCCGAGTCTTATTTTACTGAGAAACAGACATCATAATCACCTCCTTTGCTTCTTGTAGTGTTTTGCAATCTCTCAGAACGTTAAACATATTTATATAAAGTTAACATATGAACATTAGAGAGTGTCATATCTTTCGTTTTCAGAAAGATAACAATTAAGATTTAATTCGCTTTCTGAAATATTTACAAGAAAACGACCCTCGTAAGTCCACCTTTAAACTCAGGCTCAGGCTGAAAAGGGGAATTGTCTTTGACGGTGAAATTTAGTCCAAGGTCAAGTTGAAATTGTGCCTGGAGCAGCAGCAGGCTGACAGGGGTGTGAAAATAAAGGGACAACCTGGTAAACCGATCCACACACACACACACACACACACACAAACATAAAGAAAGAAAAAATCTTCTATTGGCAAAGCACAGAGCACTTCATCAGCTCAGAGAAAAGCTGGAAAAAGAAGCACACACGTCCAGTGCGATAAGACTAACAGGAACAGGCTCTCAGCGGTGAGCAGCACCTTATTGCAAAACACACACACACACACACACACACACACACACACACACACACACACACACACACACACACACACACACACTCAGTCAGCGGCATGTGAGGGGATTAGTCTGATTCACACACTTTCAGGCAGTTTCTATGAAGATATTTTAATGCACCGGTCTACAGCCAAACAAGATTAAATGAACTTTCCCTCCACAGTCGATCGAGCAGAAAAGTGGCATGAAAACTTTCATTATTCAAAGCCTCTGCCCACAAGTGGATGTTAATAATAGGCCCTTGGTTCTTCCACTGCGTTCAGGTGGAAGGCCACAATAAATGGAAATGTCCGGTCGGACAAATGAACACTTATCGTCGGCCACGTGGACACATCCTCCACTGGACACGTGCTTTTTGAAAAGAGAAGGCTTTGTGTTTGGTTCATAGCGTCTTTTCCCCTCGAAGAAATGCCACTTCAGGTCACTGAGAATGAGCCGTACGTTTTCTTCTATTACGTTCACGTGTGTGATTTTATGCTCCAAAACAGACTGTTTTTATTATTGTCTCATTACAGAGGACACATTCCCCCTCGTCTCCACAGTGGGGCACAGTTCTGTTTCTTAGTGAAACGTCTGTGACCTGCTTTGGTCCAAACCCCACGAGCCCCACAGCAGTGTTCTCCCCCTGTGTAAACAGCCCCTGTTCAGAACGCCCGCTTTCAGCACCTGTTCCTTTAAATGATAATGAGCCGCTCGCTGTTCACCCCGACCCCGAGCGCACAGCAGTGAGGAGCGAGGAGCAGAAGCTCTGGTTTTTAGCCGTTTTCACTCTGTTCTCTTTCTTCTCTGTTCTCGATTTTCTCAGTGTTTTGCTGAGTTTAACCTCGTCTTTGCTCTCTCACATAAACACAGCTCTATGATTGGACAGACTCAGACGAGGGGGCGGGGCCATTCTAAAGTCTCTGCACTTCACGTCAGCAGTGGAGCAGAATCAGAATGACTCGTTTTATCCCGTGTTTTCTGACATGGACAGCACACAGAAAAGTGAATTGGAGGCAGGGGGCACTCTAGAACTACAGAAAGGCCACTAGCCTTGTACTTACACATGGTTCTGAGTTAAAATCCCAGGACACTCCTGGATGTGATCCTCAGTAACATCTAACTGACCATGAGCTGACTGTCCAGCGCTTCGGAGGCATTCTCAAGATAAACCAGCTCCTCAGGTCATGGACAGATCAGGATTTACGAGGCGTCATCGCCTCATCCTCGGCAGATCTCTTCGTGCGAGTGTTTTCTCATCGTTATTTCTGCTCCTGTGTGGATTTTCTCAAACTCTGCTGCTGTGGGGATGGTTTTTATTAAACTACAGAGAGGGAAGGTGTTTTCAGAAAAGCCTGCAATTTGAGAAAAGGCCTCTGAGACATTTGTAGTTGTTCTGCCTAGCTCTATCCGTCTCTCCCTGTGTGTGTGTGTGAGATTTTTATTGATGTGAATGCAGTAATCATGAAAGCTTTATTCCAGGGTGTAGTATTTCTGCTTAAAGCAGCAGAAGCTTTGGTGAAACATATAAACAGTGAAAACATCTCAGCATTAAAAAATCCTCAGGTGAGGAACTTCAGAAGACTCTGTCACACACACACACACACACACACACACACACACACACACGTAGTTTTACCAACAATTGACAAAACCTGCGTTCTCCTTGGTCAGGCCTAATCCCAACCCTAAGAACTCAGAGCTCAGAAGCAGAAGACATTTTTTCTCTTGAGCAAAATTAACCTTCTCCCACAGCACAATTCAACACCGTTTTTGTGAATCTTCTTCAGGTTCATAAGAGACAGATGGATTTAGTGAAACAGCGCCACCACTGGACGGGAGGTGGGAGATCATAAAATAACAATAACATCTTAAACCATTTGTGTAAAAGTGTTATAAACATAGACACTGTTCCTTTTGATCATTTATGTCAGTGGCTCCCAAAGTGGTGGGCGTGCCCCTTGGGGGTGGGGTTTAAAATACATTCCATTTGAGGTTGACGGCTAAATACGCAATATATTCTCATCTACAAAAGCGGGGCACGGTAGAAATAATTGAGAGCAACTGGATTTAAGTAGTTCATCTTGTGGTCTTGGGAATGTTGTTGTCTCTAGAGCTTGGCACAAACACAAAGACAATCTCCTCCGCCACGTGAACTCTGCGTATCAAACACTTCAGTCAAACCAAAGCACTGAGAGAGGACGCTGTAATCAGGAAACTCCAAATACGGACATAATCTCCCTGCAGCCAATTACAGCGCTACCTTGAACTAAATTACATTTTTAAGAAGCTGTAAAACATAGAAGTCATCAGGGAGTGACGTGATAACGAAGCCAAACGAAAGAAAGGAACACAGAAATAAATTAAAATAGCTCACATTCAACTGCCCTTCATCTGTGGAGTGTTTTGGGCTCAGTCTATGCTTTAAATCCTGCTTAAAGGACTGTGTTTGTCGCTCAGACCAAAGATTTAAAGAAAGAAAAGAATTTAATCTACAAAAAGAATTCAGTTCACTTCCCTTTCCTCAAATGTCGAGCTGCCAGAGGGTTTTCTGCAGCTGGATTTGTTTTAATATAAAGGTGCTTTCATTGTCATTGCACAGCGGTTACAAGGAAATCATACCTTGGCATTTAACCCAACAGTGGCAGTGAAAACACACTCACACACAGACACAGTTATGGGTGCTGTTGTTCCATCACTCACTCATCCCACAATTTACCTACTGATCAAAGAGGGTGTACCTTATAAGACAAGACTTGTGCTCCTCCCTGAGCTGGGAAATGAACCCCAGACTGATTTGTGGAAGGCAGTGGTAATACCCACAAAGTCATAAACATATACCTGACCCATGTGGAGCTGGTCAGTTATCTATAACAGACTTGTTTATGTCCTTTCCACTGATTAGCCATAAGATATAACCACTGACAGGTGAGAAGAACATTCATGAGCTGGTTACAGCACCCCCTGTTGATGGGGTTTATATCATGTAGTGGGTGAAAGGTCACTATTTGAAGTTGATGCTGAAAGCCGAGAAATTGCCAGCCTTAGAATCTGGGACACTTTGATGAAGGCCCACAACCCAGGTCTTGGGGGGTGTTCCCGGTGTGCAGTCGTCAGTACCGAAAGGATGATCGCTGACTGGCAGCAAACGGGTCATTTGTGGAAAGAGAAAAGGGCTCAGGGTGGGCACACATCTCCTACCAGTGTTCCTTTTATTGTTTAGAAAACTTTACGATGACAAATATTTATTGACGACCTTGTTTTCTCAACTTAAAAAAATGTTTTGACAGGTGTAATAATAATTATACTTTTATGCCATAATTTAGGTTGTTTGGTTAAAAACCCCATGAGATAGTGTCCAAAATCATTCACTACCCTCCTGAATTCAGTTCCCTATACTAGTGCATTTTATAGTGAATAATATAGGGAATAGTGAATAGGGAGCCATTTCGGACACAGGGTAGGAGTCGACTCTGTGATCTTGTCTGCACCGACTATGAACTTAAAATGTTAATGTTGAATAAAAACAAAAGGTATTTGAAGAAAAAAGTGACCAAATTCCTTCCAAAATTTTGGACTTTAACATGTTTTTAAATGTAACATAATTATTGTAGGTGTTGTTTTTAATAAATAACACTTCTGAACCAGTAAAACCTTTAAAAATAAATGACAAAAATTTGACTCAAACTAATAATAAATAAATTACTAAAAAGAGACTAAAACTAACACACATTCCACTGACCATTCCACCTGCTTTCAACACCAACTTCAAGAACTGAGAGTTCACTCACTGCCTGATATACACCACCCCCAGCAGCAGGGGGCACTGTAACCAGATTATCAGTGTTTGATCTTTGTATGTACTCTCAGATTATACTGTGTACAACTCTCTGCTGCCTATGTTCAGAAAGAAATAAGCTCCCAGCCTCAGTGTTTGGACTGAAGAACTTTCCTGAAAAAAAAAAAAAATCAAAAAATCAACACACTCCTCGACATGAGACAAACCCAGAACTCATCCCAAAGTGAGACTCACCCCGAAGGTGTCCTCTTCTGGCCCGTGTGAGACGGCAGTGGTGGGCATCAGGCTGGGGCTCACTGAAGAATGAATGGAGGGATGAACTGTGAATGTGACAGAAACATGTAATGTGGGATAGACGTTAAATATGGCGGCATGCGCGGTCAGTGCAGGGAGGTTCAATCACGTTCAGTAAAAAGCTTCCAATGGACCCTCCAGGCTCCACCCACAGATATATTCCAATCACCAGGATGGACAGAGTGTGTAAAAGACCACTCTGGGAGAGTGATCTTGTTTATATAGATCAGATAGTGGGCCTAGCTACATTTGAAGCCACACTATTAGCTAGTTAGCTCTAACACCGTGTTCTAACAGCCTTATTTATTCCTATTAGAATGTAAATGAATGACAGACCAATCAGAAAACAGCTTGAGACTCCACCTGAACTGGAGGCCCATCCTATACTCTGTGTTAATTTAAGCAATGCGTCAGAAATAGAAAGAGAGCATCCTTCAAATACAGTACGTCACATAGCGCTATGTTGTGGCTCGGTTGAAGTTACCTCACAGTGTAGAGCTCCTACTTCCCCCTACTTTTCAACACTTTTGTTGTTGATCTGCCTCTGATTTGGCTTGAGCAAAACGGGTGTAACACCACTGCACACTCAACACACTGGGAAATTAGTTCATTACAGTGTCAATTAATTACCTGTAAAAAATGTGACTAAATAATACCTGGAAACACCATAATAAAAAAGTGGGAATGGTTTATTAATACGTGGGAACAACGTAATAAAGATAGGAATTATTTAACTGTCCATGGGGACAACTGAACAATGTGAGGGGCAACGTAATAAAGAGTGGGAACTATTTAATTATCTGTGGGAACAATTAAATAATGTGTGGAAAGTAATTACTAAATATTTAATATCATATTTAAACATTGTTCCCCCAAACGATTGTCATTCACATGTCTTTAATTATTTTCTAAGGGATGATAACATGGCGTTATACTTTATTGAAATACACTACATTGTATTGAGTGTTACAGCACTGTGTACCCTATTTAATACTGTGCTTTAATAGCACTGCACCATGTGTCCTGAACTGAATCACTGTCCACTCTGTCAGCTCCACTGACCACACAGGAGCACTTTGCAGTTCTACAGTTACAGACTGTAGTCTATCCATTGCTCTGCATACTTTGTTAGCCCCCCCCCCCCCCCCGTTCCTGATGTGGTGGTGGATCATTCTCAGCGCTGCAGTGACACTGACGTGGTGGTGGTGTGTTAGTGTGTGTTGTGCTGGTGTAGAGTGGATCAGACACAGCAGTGCTGCTGGAGCTATAGTTGATTGGTGTGGAGTACTCTACTGTAATATATAATAGTACATTACTATACTGGAGGATAAACCTCACTAATATTCAGAGGAGGAGCAGGAGCCTCCATTTTAAGACTCTCTGTTATTAGACACAGGGAGAGGGACAGAGAACAAAGGCAAAACCTCAGGGTCCATCTGTAAACACACACACACCTGCACACATTACTGACATACATGCCTTTATACATGCAGACACACACACAAACATCATCCAGCTTCATTGGATCTAGATCTACAGCTCTGTTTGGTGCCCTATGACCATTTACAGCACACTTTCAGGGGTCAGAGAATCCTTTAAACAGATTTCTGTGTTTCTGTGGAAGTATGCGCTTCTTTTTTTCCAGAAGCATCATTTTTAAGAGCATATGCTCTTCAAGCTAAAGTCTCATTAAAACAACCGACCATAATGAGCCAGTAAAAAGGTGCCAATTAGTATAAGCCATTCAGGGCGGGCCAGTAAAACTGAGCCAGTAAGTATGGGCCAGTGGCCATGAGCCCTTTACAACGAGGCAATTAGAGTGCGGCAATCTGAATGGGCCTATCAGAGTGAAGCCATTAGGCGGGCAATAAAAATGTGTCTCATATCCTTCTGAGTCACTGATGAAAATCAGGGTCTGGGTCCCAACAGCTGCTTTAAAGCAACATTAGGTAACATTTTACCTTTAAATTCCTATTTCAAAATCATGGTGATGCTCCACTGAGCTGTAATAGGGAGAGTACAGCATCTGTCATTGCTACTCTGAGCTCAGCACTTCAGAAACTGCACTATGTAATTTACGGAGGAGGGTAGGAAACCACCCCCAAACCCTGCTGATTTTAGAACAGTGAACTAATTACATTCTCAAACTGTAGGGGGAGCCCATGAGCAAAAGAAAATGGAGAACTAGGAAAGTTTTTTTTTTTGCTCCCCTTAGTTTAGTTTATTTTTACAGCACTGCAATGTAAGCAGTGAGAAGGGAGAAGGTGGGAGCATGGTTTCCTACCCTCCTCCGTAAATTACATAGTGCAGTTTCTGCGGTGATGAGCTCGGCGTAGTAATGACAGAGGCTCTATTCTTCCTGTTACAGCTCAGTTTAGCATCACAATGATTTTGAAGCTGTAATTTGAAGGTACAATGACTACCTAGTGTTCCTTTAAGTGTTCACCAATTTTTTCACGCCTTATATAAGTTCATGAGAATAAGGTAGTGTCCTATCTTCTGTCATCTGTGTGGAAACAAGCCACAGCGCTAAGTTTAAAGGAAGCTGAGTTTCTGCTGAAGCCGCTACAAAGCAGAGTTGTTCATTCAGGCTGCACATGCACTAACAGCTCATGCATTATTTGTTTGAACTGCAAATGTCCACACTAATGATTAAGGCACAAGCAGCACATGCATTAAACAATTAAGATAAGCACTCACCGTATTCTACATAATCTGAAGGGAAGAAACATAAAACAGCCTTTTCAGTTTGTAATATTTACAGAGATGCATCATGCTCACGTCCCACGGCTCTGAAACACACTGCTAAACATTCACAGCACTTTCTGAGCAAAAGCCTGTGACACTGATGACAAGAGCTCAAGTTTGAGAGCTCAGTTTGATCAATACACTCGACCCCCTTCAGGACCAAACCATGTGCCTTATATCGTCACGCTGAGTTTATTGAAACAAAGACGTTACAAGCAAAGACAAGACCCAGGACACAACAGGAAATACAAAAAAGGCACAGCAGGAAGTAATTAACACAAACGTAACTAAGACATAGAACGATAACTAAACACAGAACTATACAATAATGAAAAGAAAGAAGTAAGTAGGAGAGTTAGAAGGCTACACAAGCTGGAGAGAGAACTCAACAGAAATCCAAACACAGAACCTATTTACTAAGACTAGGCACAAAGACTAATCACTAAAGCTAAACACAGAGGCCAAAAGAGCAGAGGAAGTAGGGAGCAGGAATCATAAACACAAGCGAGACAAGGAGCACAGGCACGGACTCTAAAAAGACACACCTTGGAAGTAATCAAGACAAGTGACACTAGAGTGATCACATGAGCAACACAAGGACAGGACGATCACATGACAAGGAGAACACAATCAGGAACCAAAACAAAACATAACACAGAACTAAGCATCATCGCCGTCCAATTAAATAGATGCATCTCCCAACATGGTAGCTTTACAGAAGGAAAAGCATCCTTCTTAACGTTAAATAGACGAGAATGCGGAAAGATTCAGAGTAATTTTGGAGCATTTCTATTGGTCGATTCATCATGAAATTATCACACAGTGTGAAGGACAGCTGCTGTGTTCAAATGATGTGGTAAACTAAAAATCATCAAAAATGTAGATACGTGTTTTTAATTGGACAGCGGTATATAAAGAAAGTGTACGTTTGCTACACATGGGAAAACATGGGAATTTCTTTTTTAATTCATCCAAGAACTTACATTTCCGTTTCGGCATCTGCTTGAGATGAGGGTGGGTACATGAGCTTTGCCTGACGTAAACAAGGACTACTGAGGTGCAGACTGACCAATTAAATGTTTACAGAGAAGGTTATCGACCAATAATGGTAGCTCTACAGTCAGACCGTCCAATCAGAAGATTTTAGGCTACTTCACCACGCCCCCTTCTCACTCAAGCGAACCAATCGGAGTAGGGGAGGGCGGGACTAGTTTCAAGTTACAAGTTCTATGTAAGCTCTAGAAAAACCAAATGCCGGACATTTGTGAAATTCCTCCCGGACATTTTTTTAAGTCTAAAAAAGAGGACATGTCCGGGAAAAAGAGGACGTCTGGTCACCATAAACGTTTGAAAAGTTCCCGTTTGTGAATGTGTAATAAAGATTTGCAGCTGTAGAAACATTCTGTGCATGTGTGAAAATATGTGGTGCTTGTAGGAATATTTCAACGGTGAGGTTTCACTGTGCTCAGCTTTATTTTCCATTTTCTTGTTTGAATTTTCCCGTCAAAACTCACCAGGATACGGCGCATCCATGAAGGTGGCGTACACCGTCTTGCTGGCCTTGCCCAGAGCGTTGGTGGCCTCCAGGGTGTAGTTCCCGTTGTTGTGATGGGTGGGATTTTTAAACACCAGGCAACCCTCCAGATAATCCTTATAGACTTCCCTCTCTGGGCGAATGAACTCGTTCTGGGTCAGCTCTCCTTCACTGTAGATCCAGCGCAGCGTGGGTAGGGGATGACCTCGAACCGTGAACACCATACAGGTGTCGTGCCATTTCTCGGGCTTGCCGAATCGCACGATGGTGGGAGAGACTTTAGGGGGAGGACACAAAACGATAAAAAATGATTAGGAACGTGTACAAAGACAACACTGTATGTGGAACAGTGGATCTGCAGTCAGTATCACTGGGAGGACCTGGAGTGGCGTTTGGGACCCTGAACCCATACATCACCAGTGCCTGACTGTGTTTGAGTTCTGGTGGCTGAATGCCATCGTATCACTGCAATGTTCCAATATCTGATGTAAAGCCCTTTCAGAACAGTAGGTACATGTCAAGCTCGGGTGCGGCACACACACACTGACTTGGGTGAGTGCACTTAAGCAGAGGTGAAGAGCATGAATCAGAAGAGATAACCGCTGTCTATAAAAGAGTGCAGCATTTAACTCCTTCCTCTCTTTGTGTCTGAAATCACACCACTGTAAAGGTGTCACACTCCAGACACATAACACATCCATCAGAGTTGGGTGACCAGCTGCTCGTCCACCTCAAACAGCTGGCCAGATGTGCCGAATGCCTTCCCGACTGTAGTTAAACCACTGGACGTTACACTATTAGTTTCCGCTAGTTTCCGTCATTGGCGCTTGCCGTGTATCTCTTTCTATCTTTGTGCAGCAGTTTAATCAGCTCATGTTTATTTTGAAGTGTGGTCCATAAATAAATGTGACATTTGCATACACTTTATCATTCGTTCTTAATCAGATTTCTGCAGTTGTCATGTAAACAGCACACTCGGATTTCTGAGACCGAAATAACGTCGAGACGTACACATGTGCGTAGACATGACCGCACACAGTGATGAGCATCTCCAGCGTGGGTGCCGAAGTTCTCTCATGGTTCTGTATCAGAGATCAAGTCATTGAGTACCACCTGCTGCCCCCACCCCACAGTCCAGCAGCTCAGGTCTCTATCTGTAACAGAGGGATCTGTAACACACTGTTTCCAAGAACAGATGCTGGTTTAAAAAAGCCTGTCCCCATGGAGAAGCTGAGAGAAGAGCAGCGCTGTGTAATATCAGAAATCATGAGAAGAGAAAGATAAATATTCACAGGTACAGTTTACAAAAGCAGCACGACGCAGCAGGATGTTTGTCACGCTGTTCTTTGATATTATTGGCTGTTTCAGAGCACAGATCAGATTAGCGCCAGAGACACGTAAAGTTTTCACGTTATTCGATTTCCCAGAAGCATTAAACACGTTGATCACATTAGTCACAAAATCTGATTCTGTGCAGTTACCAGATTATTACGCTCATGGAAATGCACCCATTGACATTCGGCAAGGGTAGCATTAGAGAGTTCGCCCTCTCTTTGCTGCCGTTTGCTGGTGTAGCACCTATTCTTCTCTCGGACAAAAGGCTAAACCTAAGTCATTGTGAGAATCTGATGGTCTCTGGGCTTGTCTCAAACTATTATCAAACTGTATGTGCCTCGGTAGAAAGGAAGGAACACTTTGGAGCAGCTACACACTAAAGGGTAGTGAACATACCCGCACCCACTCATGGAACTGTTGAGGGTTAGGTGCCGTGCTCGAGGGCACTTTAGCTGTGGATATTGAAGGAGTACAACAAACTCTTCCTTCACCCCGTCTACCCTGATTGTTCCTGCCTGTCCTCGGCATCGAACCAGTGACCTATCGGTTACGAGCCTCCTCCTGAAACCGTTAGGCCACAGCTGCTCCCAGTCTATCCAGGACACCCCCCTCCGACTTCTGCCCTCAAACACAGTTGGTGCTGAAACTCCCGCTGGCAAACAAAGAGATACACACTACCCGGGGCTCATCGTTTCTCTGAGAAAAATGTGGTAAATGTTCACTTTTTCCCACACACATAATCCCCCCCCAAGGCAGCCTTTGTGTGCTGGAGGTCCGGGAGGTGGAGGGAGAGCGCGAGATTTAGGAAATTCACTTGTGTGCAGTGACAGGGTCACGCTGACTCCGGCTCATAAATCTGACTCAGCCCTGAATAGCCCCTTCATAGATGGCCCCCGAGACATCCAGAGAGATGGAGAAGAAAAAGCCTGGCTCGTTCTCCGACTCCTCTTTTCCTCTGGATTTTTAGGTCTCAGCAAATCTCCCCCAGTCAATAGATATCAAGTGTGGGGAGAATTGTGTTACACAAGTGTTGGACAACACCGTTCACCATGAATGTAAATACAGCGTCCGCAGGGCCGCCTCACGTTACGCTGTAACCGTATCCAGCTGCCGTCTAATAAAGCCACGTCTGATTGCCTGCTTCATCAACAGCGGGGGCCCTGAACGCCACTGGGGTTTGATTTCAGACCTTTGATTATTGCTGCGAGCCACATAATCCTTAATCACTTTCTTACATTAGCAGACCTGTACGAAGCAGGCACTGACTTCCCTTTAAATAGCTGTGGCTTTTCTGTATTAACATCTAAACAGAACTAATCCCAGCCCACCTCTCCGACTGGACACCGATGGATGCCTGACTGTCCGACTCACCTGCGCCCTGCTTCAGACCAAATGCCCATGCTCCAGCTACTGCCACTTGCCTTGGACTAGCTGCCGACCTTTAACTATTACCATTATTACTATTATCCATTCCATCCATCCATTATCTGTACCGGGAATCACTGTGCGCAAGGCAGGAACACACCCTGAGGGGGCGCCAGTTCTTCACAGGGCAACACACATTCACTCACACACTGAAACCTACGTACACTTTTGAGTCGCCAATCCACCTTCCAACGTGTGTTTTTGGACTGTGGGTGGAAACTCACGCAGACACAGAGAGAACACACCACACTCCTCACAGACAGTCACCCGGAGGAAACCCACGCAGACACAGAGAGAACACACCACACTCCTCACAGACAGTCACCTGGAGGAAACCCACGCAGACACAGGGAGAACACACCACACTCCTCACAGACAGTTACCTGGAGGAAACCCACGCAGACACAGGGAGAACACACCACACTCCTCACAGACAGTCACCTGGAGGAAACCCACGCAGACACAGAGAGAACACACCACACTCCTCACAGACAGTCACCCGGAGGAAACCCACGCAGACACAGGGAGAACACACCACACTCCTCACAGACAGTCACCCAGAGGAAACCCACACAGACACAGGGAGAACACACCACACTCCTCACAGACAGTCACCCGGAGGAAACCCACGCAGACACAGGGAGAACACACCACACTCCTCACAGACAGTCACCCGGAGGAAACCCACGCAGACACAGAGAGAACACACCACACTCCACACAGACAGTCACCCCGGCGCATTAACCTTATGCCATTCATTTCTAAGTAGTTTAACCAGAGAAGGATGTGTTTTAAATGATTTGTCGTTGTACAAATAATTACCGAATAATCAAATTAAATCATATTTATTTGTATAGCGCTTTTCATAACTGATGTTGGAACCATCCAGTGAAGAACATCCAAAGAAGAAGTTACTTAGTATCCACTATAAACTATTCACTAGTCAAGGGCTGAAAAGGAGGAGACGAGTGCAGAGAGGATTCACTCACACTGCACGGAGAGAGAGACCGAGGCGTTGGTCATTCCCACCACGTTCTCGGCGATGCAGGTCAGAGCGTAGAGGTTATCATCCCGACTGACGTTAAGCACCGTCAGTTTAATGGAGTACACATTCGGAGGATACTGGAAAGCCTGGAAAAGACCCAATGTTTACGATTACTACTTTATTACAAGCCCCCGTGACAACTTTATTAGTCACAACATCTTCCCCACTTTGTACTCCTACACTCTGGCCACTTTATTGGAAACACATCCCATGTACCTCAACTCACAGGCCACTTAACTAACTTCCACTAACTTCCACTATAAGTTTATTGGGGAAATCTAAGTGGACTTTCACTAACTGGGCACAGCTTTAAAGACACCTACCTCATATGTTTTTTGTAATTTTATACTATAAATAAAGCAGGACACCTGTAAACACCACAGTGATTCGTGCTCACAATCTCCACCAGAAGAGAGAAATATATATGTATTATGTCAGAGGCTTACATTATTCTACAATTAACCATTTCACTTTAAAAGGCTTTTTAAATGTGTTTTTGTTTTTATTGTTAATATCCTGTAAATAAACTTTACAAAAGCTTTAAAAAATGTCCCTGTGGAGCTGGTGCTCTCTGTCGTACCTGGTGTGTGTGGATTGAGTGAAGGTCATTAACGACCCAGTCCACGTCTGGTACCGGGTCTCCTGACCCATTGCAGGTGATTGTGAACTGGTCTCCCTCAGTAACGGTGAGATTACTGTGGCTCACGCTGATCTTTGGCAAATCTGAGAGAGAGAGAAAGAGAGAGAGAGAGGGGGGGGGGGGGGCGAAGAGAGGGAGAGACACAACAGAAGTCTCTTGTAAAGTATCTTTTCACAGATATAATGCTACTCCATCACTCTAATAAACACTAATTTTATTTACGGAGATAAATCAAGCTGTTCGTGCCCAATCTCTTAGTCCACAGTGACTCGTTTTCACGTTTATGAACGCATGGAATGTTTGACAGATTTAAATTTTATAACTGAAATTTTCAACAAACAAATAAATAAATATTTGTTGTTGTTGCCGTTGTTATTGTCAGAAACTGGACATGAACCTGCACCTTCTAGTCTTCTTTAACTTCCATTTACATCACCTGGAACTGACGTATTGATTTCCATAAGAAAAGGTAGCAGAAATGAGTCTAAATACAGTTGACCAGGGTTCAGTACCCAGCTCAGGTCGGATCAATGGGCAAGACTCTTAACTCAGCGTAATTCTGTAACACCATTAAAATAAAGTACTTATTTCCCTCTTTTCTCCAGCTCCACACTACTATCAAGGCTTTATGCTACAGTTTGGAATATAGCTGTGAGGATTTGATGGAAACTATACAGCACTAGTGAAGCGTTGCTCATGTGCAGCTACTCCAGAGGGCCTCATTCTCTTGGTCCATGCTTCTCTATGGGAATTATAGAATACACCACCAGACTGTGAATGCCTCGGTGTAGCAGCACTGCATCGTAATTAATGACGGTACATTGGCAGAAGTGGGCACATAGCATTCTCCTCCGAGCGTGTTGAGCTGTCCAGTTAATGTTTTCAAATCTATTGTTTATAATTAAATAAGGGTGGGTGGGTGAGTGAATGTGGGAGTGTGTGTCGGCCTGTGAAGGACTGGCGCCCCCTCCTGGGTGCGCCCAGTGATTGCAGGTAGGCTCTGGACCCACCGTGACTGGATAAGGGGTTACAGGCATTGAATGAATGAATAATAATATGATGGAGGAGGTCCTTTGCAAAGGAGCGGGGTTTGTGTGAAAAAATACACACCACACTGTGCGATGTTCATGAGCTGCAGAGGGATTTTGCTGAAGCCGTTGTTGCAGAACAGCTGCTGGTTGTGGAGTCCAGCTTCGCCATTCTGCTGCCACATCTGGAGCCAGCGGATATCGCAACTGCAGTTAAACACCACCCCCTCCAACCTCCTGAAAAGCACAGCATAAATCAGTGGTTAGGGCCACAACACACACACACACACACACACAAACACAATGGCATTCATCTCAGAGAGACAGGAGGAAATCCACACAAACAGACCAATAGACACACACACAGACCGACAGACACACACACACAGACCGACAGACACACACACACAGACCGACAGACACACACATAGACCGACAGACACACACACACAGACCGACAGACACACACACACAGACCGATAGACACACACACAGACAGGTGGACAGATATATACACAGACAGGCATACTAGGAAACCTAAAGATGTGTTTACAGTTGTAAAGGGACCTGAGGTACACACACACACACACACACACACACACACACACACACACACACACACACACAATTATATTCCAAAACAAAACAGCATCACACAAGCCTGTTGAGAGCCAGAGAGAGAGATACTATATGTCTGTGTAAGAGAGAGAGAGAGAGAGAGAGAGAGAGACTGGAGTAGCTCCATCTGTGGCAGCCTGTACGTGTGGACATTTGTCTTTGTGGTTTTGGACATTAGCCCTTTCCTGTCCCTCTGTGTCCACATTGTGATGAAGCCAGATTTGTCGCTAGTGTCTGGCATCTGCTTCAATCAAAACAGAAACACTTGCTTTGTCTGAAAACGGGCAAATTAAACAAAACATACAGCACACAGTATCCACTCTCTTCTCTCCACTGACCACACAAGAGCACACTGTACTTCTACAGTTAGACTGTAGTCCATGTGTTGCTCTGCATACTGTGTTACCCCCCTCTCCCCTTGTTCTCCAGCACTCAGGACCCCCACAGAGCAGGTGTGATGTGGTGGTGGATCATTCTCAGCGCTGCAGTGACACTGACGTGGTGGTGGTGTGTTAGTGTGTGTTGTGCTGGTGTAGAGTGGATCAGACACAGCAGTGCCCCTGTGTGTTCATTGGAGCTGAGAGAAGTAAAACACACTTTACTGAGTGTTATTTGGGCTGAATGACCAGTCTAAGTGTGTGTACACGTCTGTGGTGGAGCAGTCAGTGGGTGTGTGTGTAGTGAGCTGCTGTGAGCGGAGGATAATTAGTTGGACATATGGCTCATGATCAGCTCTGACTCTCTGGACAGACGGAAAGGCGTGAGGTCAATGCCACAAACACACACACACAAACACGAACACACACTCACACCTCCCTCCCACAAACTGTGCCTGTGCTCAGTTACTGAGGCGGGAAATCTGGCCAGATACAGCCAACGGTTATTGTTATTATTACTTTTATTATTATTATTATTATTATTATTATTATTATTATTTGCCATAAATATTTGTTGTGGTTTTATTATTTGTATTATTTATTAAATGTTTAATTATATGAGTGTGTGAGTGACTGGGTGAGTGTGTGAAACTCTCCATAGGTGAGAGTGTGACTGACTGGGTGAGTGTGTGAAACTCTCCATAGGTGAGAGTGTGAGTGACTGGGTGAGTGTGTGAAACTCTCCATAGGTGAGACTGTGAGTGACTGGGTGAGTGTGTGAAACTCTCCATAGGTGAGACTGTGAGTGACTGGATGAGTGTGTGAAACTCTCCATAGGTGAGGGTGTGAGTGACTGGGTGAGTGTGTGAAACTCTCCATAGGTGAGGGTGTGAGTGACTGGGTGAGTGTGTGAAACTCTCCATAGGTGAGACTGTGACTGACTGGGTGAGTGTGTGAAACTCTCCATAGGTGAGAGTGTGAGTGACTGGGTGAGTGTGTGAAACTCTCCATAGGTGAGAGTGTGAGTGACTGGGTGAGTGTGTGAAACTCTCCATAGGTGAGACTGTGAGTGACTGGGTGAGTGTGTGAAACTCTCCATAGGTGAGACTGTGAGTGACTGGATGAGTGTGTGAAAATCTCCATAGGTGAGGGTGTGAGTGACTGGGTGAGTGTGTGAAACTCTCCTTAGGTGAGAGTGTAAATGACTGGGTGAGTGTGTGAAACTCTCCATAGGTGAGACTGTGAGTGACTGGATGAGTGTGTGAAACTCTCCATAGGTGAGGGTGTGAGTGACTGGGTGAGTGTGTGAAACTCTCCATAGGTGAGACTGTGAGTGACTGGGTGAGTGTGTGAAACTCTCCATAGGTGAGAGTGTGAGTGACTGGGTGAGTGTGTGAAACTCTCCATAGGTGAGTGTGTGACTGACTGGGTGAGTGTGTGAAACTCTCCATAGGTGAGACTGTGAGTGACTGGGTGAGTGTGTGAAACTCTCCATAGGTGAGACTGTGAGTGACTGGGTGAGTGTGTGAAACTCTCCATAGGTGAGACTGTGAGTGACTGGATGAGTGTGTGAAAATCTCCATAGGTGAGGGTGTGAGTGACTGGGTGAGTGTGTGAAACTCTCCTTAGGTGAGAGTGTAAATGACTGGGTGAGTGTGTGAAACTCTCCATAGGTGAGACTGTGAGTGACTGGATGAGTGTGTGAAACTCTCCATAGGTGAGGGTGTGAGTGACTGGGTGAGTGTGTGAAACTCTCCATAGGTGAGACTGTGAGTGACTGGATGAGTGTGTGAAACTCTCCATAGGTGAGGGTGTGAGTGACTGGGTGAGTGTGTGAAACTCTCCATAGGTGAGACTGTGAGTGACTGGGTGAGTGTGTGAAACTCTCCATAGGTGAGACTGTGAGTGACTGGGTGAGTGTGTGAAACTCTCCATAGGTGAGACTGTGAGTGACTGGATGAGTGTGTGAAAATCTCCATAGGTGAGGGTGTGAGTGACTGGGTGAGTGTGTGAAACTCTCCTTAGGTGAGAGTGTAAATGACTGGGTGAGTGTGTGAAACTCTCCATAGGTGAGACTGTGAGTGACTGGATGAGTGTGTGAAACTCTCCATAGGTGAGGGTGTGAGTGACTGGGTGAGTGTGTGAAACTCTCCATAGGTGAGACTGTGAGTGACTGGATGAGTGTGTGAAACTCTCCATAGGTGAGACTGTGAGTGACTGGATGAGTGTTTGAAACTCTCCATAGGTGAGGGTGTGAGTGACTGGGTGAGTGTGTGAAACTCTCCATAGGTGAGAGTGTGAGTGACTGGGTGAGTGTTTGAAACTCTCCATAGGTGAGTGTGTGACTGACTGGGTGAGTGTGTGAAACTCTCCATAGGTGAGACTGTGAGTGACTGGGTGAGTGTGTGAAACTCTCCATAGGTGAGGGTGTGAGTGACTGGGTGAGTGTGTGAAACTCTCCATAGGTGAGAGTGTGAGTGACTGGGTGAGTGTGTGAAACTCTCCATAGGTGAGAGTGTGAGTGACTGGGTGAGTGTGTGAAACTCTCCATAGGTGAGTGTGTGAGTGACAGGGTGAATCTCTCCATAGGTGAGTGTGTGAGTGACTGGGTGAGTGTGTGAAACTCTCCATAGGTGAGAGTGTGAGTGACTGGGTAAGTGCGTGAAACTCTCCATGGGTGAGTGTGTGAGTGACTGGGTGAGTTTGTGAAACTCTCCATGGGTGAGTGTGTGAGTTACTGGGTGAGTGTGTGAAAATCTCCATAGGTGAGTGTGTGAGTGACTGGGTGAGTGTGTGAAAATCTCCATAGGTGAGAGTGTGAGTGACTGAATGAGTGTGTGAAACTCTCCATAGGTGAGAGTGTGAGTGACTGGGTGAGTGTGTGAAACTCTCCATAGGCGAGTGTGTAAGTGACTGAGTGAGTGTGTGAAACTCTCCATGGGTGAGTGTGTGAGTGACTGGGTGAGTGTGTGAAAATCTCCATGGGTGAGTGTGTGAGTGACTGAGTGAGTGTGTGAAACTCTCCATGGGTGAGTGTGTGAGTGACTGGGTGAGTGTGTGAAAATCTCCATAGGTGAGTGTGTGAGTGACTGGGTGAATGTGTGAAACTCGTAAAAAAAAAACAGATGTGATTTCTAATGCAGTGGCACTTTTACATTGCGTCTGATGTGTTTCCTCTCTCAGCGCTCTGAAATCAGGGGAAGATGATGGAAGAGGAAGAATAAATAGAATGATTCAGTAGGAACAATGATGAATTTGTCATTTTCCTGTAAACTATGTAACTAAACGCTACACTGAATTCGCCCCAGTCTCCAGAACAACACGAGGAGTTCAGTGAAGCTCACTGAGGGAGTTTGAGGCTCTGCGTGTTGCTCGTCTCAGTAAAAGGGATTATATTTTCTTTAACCCCCAGAGCTTGTGTTCTGCTACGAAAAAGCTGCTCATCCCGCTCACCCGGAGGAAACCCACGCAGACACAGAGAGAACACACCAGACTCCTCACAGAAGGTCACCCGGAGGAAACCCACTCAGACACAGGGAGAACACACCACACTCTTCACAGACAGTCACCCGGAGGAAACCCACGCAGACACAGGGAGAACACACCACACTCCTCACAGACAGTCACCCGGAGGAAACCCACACAGACACAAGGAGAACACACTACACTCCTCACAGACAGTCACCCAGAGGAAACCCACGCAGACACAGAGAGAACACACCACACTCCTCACAGACAGTCACCCGGAGGAAACCCACGCAGACACAGAGAGAACACACCACACTCCTCACAGACAGTCACCCGGAGGAAACCCACGCAGACACAGAGAGAACACACCACACTCCTCACAGACAGTCACCCGGAGGAAACCCACGCAGACACAGAGAGAACACACCACATTTTTCTTATTTAGAAACGTGTTGTGGTTTTGGGGCTGGGAGGGATTAAAAGTATTTCTATTCATTTTAATGGGGAAATTTAATTAGATATACAATCAAATTGAGTTATGAGCTCGGTCACAGAACAAATTAAACTTTTAAGTCAAGGTATTTTTTTCATGTGTAAATATCTGACTCATTGTGTAAAGGCCTTAACTGTGTGGATCTGTCCATAGTCTGAACGTAAACAGGGTTTCCCCACAATCGTAGATGCTGCCTTTAATGTAGGCCAAAGAGTGTAAATAAACATGCCCTTATTCGCCTTGTTCTCCAGCCAGCGTACGCATTTATGAACAATTATATAATTCCTAACTGCCAAAGGACTGCCTCCATGTGAACAGCAGCTCCCCACATTATTCATTCACTGTGTTATAAGATAATTGGCTTTATCACTGTATCTGCCCCTCTGTTCTAATCATCTTTGTTCTGCTTTATTTTCTTTTTTTTCCCAGCTCTGAAAGGGCTTCCAGCAGACAGGAGCGCTGCAGGGCTGAGGAAGGTGCTGAGGCTGATCGCAGTGGGGTGTTGGAAGGGTTTCGTGGGGTTGGTCTCTGGGGAGGTGGAGGGGTGTGTTATGGTTTCCTCTGCTTTAAGATCACACAGAATTTTGCCCACAGGAAATTTCCCACCTGGTGTGAAGCCTGCCGGAGCATGCTAATCTGAAGCGCTGGTGTTTTGACCCAGATAACCTCTTGCAATTACAAGATGTGGCAAAAAGATAACACACAGACACATAAACACACACACACACACACACACTCTTATCTTTATACAAAGGTGGCCACACAGAATGCACAGGAAAACTGGAGCAAATAAAAGAGGATGAAAAACATCTTGGAAGTCGTTTTACTTTCAAAGGTATAAATAACAGTGTTAGGACTGTGGTGGTGATGAGAACCAGGCATCTGGAGAGACAAACACCTCTGGACACTGTGACGTCTGGTTCCGATCATAACCACTGCAAAATTGATTGTGTGACTTATTCAGCACTTAGTCTTAATGATATAAACATGTTTAACTTTGTATATGATAAGATCTCCCATGGTTTTGAAAAAGGAGCTTTCTGTATCTGTGTAATATGTCTACGTTATGTTTGGTTATAATTAGGTGTTATTTTACATTCGCTCAAACTAGCTCCTGTCCACTGGTGGCGCTGTTTTACTAAATCCAAACACACTCTTATCAGGCTGAGGGAGAATCACAGAAACAGTGCTGTCAACTGTTGTGGGAGAATGTTAAAAAAAGAAGATAACTCTTTAGCTACTAACTGTCTGGAGATTAGAATTAGAGTTTAGTTTCTATGATTAGGGCTTGTGTTGGAGGCAGGTTTATGGATGAAGCACACATTGTACAAACCTGGGAATGTATAAATTCACATTGAGAACAGGTTACTCTCATAATATTAAATCAGAAACTAGGCCTGAAGTCACCTGAAGCTGAACCTTTAAGTGTCTGCTAATGGTGTAGAGTTGCCAGCTTTCAGCAAGACAAAACCAGACTTTACTATCCCAAACACACACACCTGGACTAGTCTTTAATTTTTACTTTAAAATATACATCATCATCATCATCTTCTACTTTTCCGCTTCATCATTTCAGGGTCGCGGTGGCAACAGGGCGAGCAAAGAAGCCCAGACGTCTCTGTCTCCCACAACTTCCACCAATTCCTCCTGGGGATCCCAAGGCGTTCCCAGGCCAGCTGGAAGATATAATCCCTCCAGCGTGTCCTGGGTCTACCCCAGGGGCTCCTTCCAGTTGGACGTGCCTGGTATACCTCCAGTGGGAGACGTCCAGGAGGCATCCTGATCAGATGCCCAAACCACCTCAACTGACTTCTCTCAACGCGAAGGAGCAGCAACTCTGCTCCGAGCTCCTCCCTAGTCACTGAGCTCCTCACCCGATCACGGAGAGTACGCCCAGCAACCTGTCGGAGAAAGCTCATTTTGGCCGCTGGTATCTGCGATCTCATTCTTTTGGTCATTACCCAGAGCTCATGACCATAGGTGAGAGTGGGGACGTAGACTGACCGGTAAATTGAGAGCTTTGCTTTATGGCTCAGCTCTCTCTTCACCACAATGGTGCGGTACAGTGACCACATCACTGCATCTATCCTACAATTAATCTCACTATCCCTCTTCCCATCATTTGTGAAAAAAAACCCGAGATACTTGAACTCCTTCACTTGGGGCAGGTTCTCACCCCTTACCTGAAGGGAGCACGCCATCTGTTTCCCCTTCCTGGATCAGGGCCTTGTCGTAGCGGAAGGGCTTGTGTGGTCTCATGACCTCCAGGTCAATATCGTCAGGAGTTAGCTCCCAGTGGGGTCTCCCATGGCGAACAGGTCTGGAGTCAAGATCCAGACAAACATGATCCAAAAGCATCCCTATGAGTACACCCATTAAAACTCAGTGTACCCTGCCCAGGAGAGGGTTCCCGGGACCTACCCCTGGAGCCAGGTCTGGGGGTAGTGTCAGACGGCGAGCGCCTGGTGGCTGGGCAGCCCACGTAACCCAGCAAGGCTCAGCCTGAAATTGCAACGTGGGAGGAGCTCACCACGGGCAAGATCCAGAATAAGGGTGTGGGGCAAAGTCTGTCAAACTGGCTGAAAGCTGATTGGTTAGCTGCCAGTAGTGGGTGGGATTTGACCATGCAAACAAAAATGTGTCTGCATAAAGTCATGGAAAAATGTATGTTTAATGAAAATACAACAGAAAATAAAACCCTAACCACCTTTGTAAGGTTCCACAGCTGTCAGTGTCAGTCGTTCTGGAGCAGCAGCAGGAGACGGTATTGTGTAACATGGTAAAGTATAATTCAGTGAGAGTAGCCTGCTGTGATGTGGAATGTCAGCTAAAGAGAGCGCATTTCCGGCTGTTATTTGACGTTTTGTTAGGTAATACAGTGTACTGGCTCTGTTGGGTCATGGTGCAGCTGTGTCTGCCTGTGATCTGGGTTTGGTCTGTAGTTTTCTGATAATGTTGAGACAGGCGACTGTTTTAAATTTATTTACCTCTGTAGCATCGCTCAGGTAATGCATTTCCACAAATATGATCAGAGCTAGCTTCACTCTGGCACCAGCCCTGGGGAGTAACAAACAAACTGACAGATATGATGCTATTGCATGTTTATTTTTTGATCCCCCACTATTCAAGATAACTTTACAACAACCTGACACATGACAAAGCCAGACAAACCTGGATTCTCTGGGTGAAAACCCTATAATTAAGGCACTGTAAGAAATATTGTCACAAGGATTTGAACACGAGTTACTGCTGTATCTGTAAACAGATAAATAATGAGTTCATTTTGATAAAGGAAGCATCCTTAAACTTTTGAATGACGGCGTTAATGACTTTCTTCAGTGTTTTCTCCGTGAGAGGACACTGTAACCTGCTCGTCTCACGGTCCATCTGTGCATTTTTAGCCTTTGATCTATGCAGATCAAAGGAGAACAAAAGCGGTTCCTCCTGCTCGGAGAAGCCAACAGAAATTAACAGAAAAAGAAGTAGAGGGCATTCCCTGGAAATTAGCCAACACATGGCTAACAAACAGCCTCTGTGCTAAACCCATAACCGGAAGCTGGGGAAATTTCTCCAAGTTGCTCTCCAGTAAAAGAGAAATTTTACAAAAAAACTTCAGCTTAATCCACTGGTTAAGATGTAAACAACTGTTTCACAAACAAACAGCGTCCGCCTCTAAACCAGAGCTTAGCAGAAAGCGCACTGGAGGAGCTAATTTACCTCCAGACACAGCTTAACTATTTCATCATCCTGGCAAACCATGAATTAAACATCAAATTAGCATTCCTGAAGGTCAAGGAGAGAGAAGCTGTCGGAGGAGAGAAAACACAGGGGACTGCCTAGCACAGGGACTAGCCGGAGAACTTAGCATCGCCTAGCATTGCGCAGGCCTTCATGCTAGCTATGCATTAAACATGCGCTTCTGTTTCTCTCAAGCCAGTGCAGTAGCATTAGCGAGCGAACAGACAGGACAGGCTGGATTTGAAGACTGAGAGGCTCAGGAACACACGCTGCTTTAGAAAAGTGAATTTTGATGAAGATGGCACCTAAAACTAAAACTTTGCTCTAAGCTACAGGCTGCAGGATGCCCACAGTGGCAAGATAGACTGACAGACAGACTGACAGACAGATAGCTAGCTAGATCACTTTATTAATCCTTAAGGGATATTTACCTATTAAAGTAGAAACAAAATAGTTTGAAGGTCACTTATATTATAATACTGATTATATAAATGTTAACAAAATATATTACATTATAGCTATTAATAAAATGGCATAAAAATATATTAATATGAAATAAATATAATATTTGTTTAAATGACAAGAAAGAAGAAATTGAAGGACGTATTCAAAACGTATATCCTTTTACATTTTTTACTTTTCCATTTGTTCATAAATTTGATTTACATTTTAAATTGGATGAACCAACAGAACTCTCTGAAACCTACTTGGAAAATAGATGCTTTGTTTAACTCCTATTTAAAGTTAAGAAGTGTTTTCATTCTCCTTCAAAATGTCCATCTTTTTTAAAAGCTCATGTCCTGCTCTACTCCGCTGTGTGTGTCAGCAGAAGGGAAAATCGTTAAGCTGATCACAACCAAAATTAGCATACGCTATGTTTGCAACTCTGCTGCATTGGAGAGTCTGTATTTTTGTCTATGTCAATATCAGTATGTTTTTGTTAAACAAATTGACACTGCTTCGCTCATTAGGATGTTTAACTGAAGAACACTTGGTAAAGATACAACGACGGAGTTAAACTACTACATTTCCTGGTTCAAAAAGTTCAGTTTTAACTCAGTTAGACCTAAACCATTACTTAGAGACCTGTGGTTATGTGTGTTGAAGTGCTGATTTTTTTTTTTTTTTTTTTTTTTTAGCGTTTATAGCTTTTAGTCTAATAATTTGATCCATTTTCATAAAAATGTTAAAGAAATAAAGAAAACAAAAATGTATAGAGACATAAAATAAATAAAATACAGGAACAAAATAAAGAGAAAAAAGAATGTACTTAAAACAAATAAAATAATGCGAAATACCCCAGTTAACAAGGAGCGTCCCTGGACGTTCAAAATAGGTCTAAAAGTAGTCTGTCCGTCAAGGACATATTTTAAACGTCAATGGACGTCCAAATTCCATCTTAATAAGTTAGTTAAGTGGTGACCAATCGATAACGTCAGTGGACGTCCAAAACGCGTTTTATACAAGTAATTTTTTTCGGGACCAATTAATAACGTCAATGGACGTCCAAAATAAGTCTAATAGTCGTCTTTTCAGTGTCTGTGTTTGGACGTCTTTTCAACTTTCATTTTCAACCTCCAGAGAACGTTGATTAGACAGCAGTCATTACGTTATTTCAACGTTGAATCAATGTCTTATTGTTCACTGGGACTGAAAAGTTAATATGATATAATTAAGATTAAATTAACTTAGAGGAAACAATGAATAAAACAATACATCAAATTATTCAAAAACAATGAGGAAGAGATGGGTTTTAGTCTCTCCATTAAAATGCCTAAATGCCATTTAGTGAAATATAACGAGGCGCTGAGAAATTGAACAGTCGCTGAACCTTATTGACATTCATTGTCAGAGTCAGTGTGTGTACATCTCTTTAAACCAATGGTTTTGAATTTTGGACACTGTACGATGTGATGAATCTGGTGTGTGGTGGCCTTAAGCCTAACCCTAACCATAACCTTAAACTTAATCCTAACTCTGCAGGATGGTGTCCTATGTAACATTCTCCTACAACAGTTTACAGCACTGTTTCTGTTATCCTTCTTCAGGTTCGTAACTGAGAGTTTGTGTGTATTTAGTGAAATTGCTCCACCAGTGAATGGGGGTTCACGCTGTGATCATAAAACACAATACAAACCATAATTTAGAAAACATTACAAATATCTGTATTTCTTCGTTTAGTGGTATGTGTCATTTTTGGGGGGGTCTTCTTGACGGAGCTCGGCCCCCACATGCTTTATATAAACACTCCATTCAAACTGTCTGGAATCTGTATATAAATAATTAGGTTATATTAGCGTACGGGTCATTCCCAGAAGGCTGTCCCCAGACTAGGCAGCTAAATGTCAGCTATACATGTGAATTAATGAGTGAGACTGTAGTTGGAGAAATGAGCTAATGGGCTTCATACTGCTGAGGCTTTCTATTAACCACACACACACACACACATATATATATATATATATACACATACATATATACAGGGAAAAAACAGCCCAGCAGCATGGGGGCTGAATAATCCCAGCCTAATGACAGTTAAGACAGGTTAGCCAATACAGCTAACAGCTAATAGCAGTAGTAGCACCCTGTGACTTTGCTGTGTTTACTATTTTTTATAATTCCTGCCACCAAGTAGTGGTATAAAATATACCCTGAATAATCTACTGCTTAGATATTAACACTTCAGTGGGGGACAGCTATTAAAGTATGTTACACACTACACATATCATCAATGTCCAATGAAAAACATGTATCTCCCAAATTAGCTTTAAATAGATAGTGGCAGTATGTAGATACAGATATTAGTTACTGCACTGATTTGCAAACTTTTCCTGCAGGGCCCCCCTTTTGTAAATGAGAATATTTTCAAGACCCCCACCATTCGGACACAGATGTACACATTCTTTTGCTTTAAAACACCATTGGAATTTAATTCAAATTAATTCATACAAAGCTGCCTTTTCATATTGAACAAAAAATAAAATCAAATCACATTTAGAGTGGATTTATTACAGGTGAAATGCATTATGGATCTCATTCATTTACCATGCGGCGTAACAGCCCCCCCCCCCATCCTTGCAATACCTCCGTGTCCCCACAGGGGGCCCACCCGCAGCTTGGGAAACACTGTGTTAAAATATATCAAACTGACAGTTTTGATATATAAAGGAAGTATAACAGCACTGAGCTTTATATTCTGGGTATTCACACTAACACACACACACACACACACACACACACACTAATGTCCCACATATTGGCTATTCTACTTTCCTGAGTAAAGAGGTCATCCTTTTCACCTGTGTGTATTCCAGTGTGAACGCACACCCACACACTCACCCACACTCACACTCTCCTCCACTAAACAGACCAGAGAGTCCAATCAGTCTCTAACAGAATGGACTCCCTCTTCAATAATGTATTCTCCCAGCACTGTGGCTGAGAGTGGAGTGTTGCATTTAATTCGGCCTGGAGTGTGGACAGAGTCAGTTCCCCTGAGATCATTAGCAGCACAGGTTTGACCAGATTAGCTGGAGGTAATTGACCAAGCAGGAAAAGGTGGAATAAAAACGGGTTAGAGGAAGCTTTATCCAGTCATAACCGGTTATTACAACAAGTCACAGCAGACTGAGGCCCCGTAGCAGTTTTACAATGTCGCTGTGATGGTACTCTCAAGGGAACGTGTTCAGTACCTTTAATTAGGAAGCATAATTGTAACTTATTCTAATTTAATTGTACATTTTAAAGTTGTGTTGATTTGGCACAGATCAATAGTGAAAGATTACAGATATCCCCCTCTCCGTCTGAACCTAATGAACCTTTCGGGAAAACACCACTGCTGTACCTTTAAATCTGAGAGTATAGTTACAGCCAGTTACTGTAACAAGCAACAGTCAGGTACAGAACGTTGTAGATACTCATTCATTCATTGTCTGTAACCCTTATACAGTTCAGGGTCGTGGTGGGTCCGGAGCCCACCCAGAATCATGGGGCACACCACACTCCTCACAGACAGTCACCTGGAGGAAACCCACGCAGACACAGAGAGAACACACCACACTCCTCACAGACAGTCACCTGGAGGAAACCCACACAGACACAGGGAGAACACACCACACTCCTCACAGACAGTCACCCGGAGGAAACCCACGCAGACACAGAGAGAACACACCACACTCCTCACAGACAGTCACCCGGAGGAAACCCACGCAGACACAGAGAGAACACACCACACTCCTCACAGACAGTCACCCGGAGGAAACCCACGCAGACACAGAGAGAACACACCACACTCCTCACAGACAGTCACCCGGAGGAAACCCACGCAGACACAGAGAGAACACACCACACTCCTCACAGACAGTCACCCGGAGGAAACCCACACAGACACAGAGAGAACACACCACACTCCTCACAGACAGTCACCTGGAGGAAACCCACACAGACACAGGGAGAACACACCACACTCCTCACAGACAGTCACCCGGAGGAAACCCACGCAGACACAGAGAGAACACACCACACTCCTCACAGACAGTCACAGGTTGTTGTTGTAGCATGTTGCAGCTTTATGGCTGGTACACCATTTAAAGGCGGTCACAGCAACCATTTACAGCACATTACAACTTGTTCAAGGCTGCTCCAGACCATTAGAACAGGGCCCAGCTTGTTGCAGGGGGTTAGAAGTAATCACCAATACAGACCACAAGCTAATGCCGCATGCAGTTTATAAGTGTGTCTTGTGTGTGTGTGTGTGTGTATGCAATGTATAAAAGCTGACGCAGCAAGTGTAAGCATGTGTGTAAATGTAACTCTTTGGCTCCTTGTGGAGAGAATAAACCCCATGTGGAGGACATCATGTCTGTGTCAGTGTGCCCTCATTACCTCCCTGCTAGGCTCAGTATCATGCTACCAGAGATTCCCTCAGCTTTCCTGCATCATTAGTCTGATCCTACACGAGAAAGCCTTGTTTAAGCATAGCATAATTACATTTTCATGTCCTGGTAGTCATCAGAATCCAATTATCAATCAAACAAACAGAGCCTCATAAACAATCAGGCAGTAACTCACTGACAAAGAGAAGAAAACAAGCAAAATAATGTTTATCTAAATCCCCAATCACCAAAAACCTGGAAGTTACAAATTGCATACCGCTCACAGCTGACTAAAACACGGAGAGGAATAAATACTCAGACAAACAGACGTTTATGGAGACAAATGAAGGCAAAGAAAGCAGCTCAGGTACCAACAAGGGAGGCTCCCCCAGCATGCTTCATTATTTTCAGCTGTGTTCACAATTGCCATCTCTTTAGATGTTTAGCTTCAACTCTGCCACAAATCCTCCTAACAGCAGGCAGGATTCCTCCACCTCCCGTCTTTACTCATACAGCTAAAGAGGCTTGTCCTATTACCTAATAATGAAGGTCTGATAATATTTCCCTGTGAAACTATACAAATCTGTTCCTATCAATTTCTAGGGCCACAGAGAGTGTTTCCACTGTCTTTACAGAACATACAGTAGGATTAACGTTCCTTATAAGGCCATAGAGTCTAATTATATTGCCTTAAAGGTGTGTAGAGTCTGATTACACAGCCTTATAAGAGCATAGAGCCTGATTATTTATCTTTCAAGGGCATAGAGTCTGGTTTCACACCCTTACAAGGGCATATAATCTGATAATACTCCTGTATAAGGGCACACAATCAGATTATACTTACGTATATGAGCATAGAGTCTGAATATGCTTCTTTATAAAGGCATATAGTCTAATTATAGTGCCGTATAAGGGTGTAGAGTGTGATTTTACTCCTCATAATGGAACAGAGTCTGATTACACGCCCTCATAAAGGCATAGAGTCTAATTATACTCACTTATAAAAGCATATATCTGATTACACTGCCTTATAAAGGCACAGGGTCTAATTATACCCCTTATAAGGCCATAGAGTCTGATTATATTGCCTTAAAAGTGTGTAGAGTCTGATTACACAGCCTTATAAGAGCATAGAGTCTGATTATTTCCCTTTTAAGGGCATAGAGTCTGGTTTTGCTCCCTTATAAGGGCATATAATCTGATAATACTCCTTTATAAGG
Organism: Hoplias malabaricus; assembly: GCF_029633855.1. Lineage (NCBI taxonomy): Eukaryota > Metazoa > Chordata > Actinopteri > Characiformes > Erythrinidae > Hoplias > Hoplias malabaricus. The sequence continues at coordinate 34,390,294 of NC_089816.1, forward strand.
GCACACAATCAGATTATACTTCCTTATATGAGCATAGAGTCTGAAAATGCTTCTTTATAAAGGCATATAGTCTAATTATAGTGCCGTATAAGGGTGTAGAGTGTGATTTTACTCCTCATAATGGAACAGAGTCTGATTACACGCCCTCATAAAGGCATAGAGTCTAATTATACTCACTTATAAAAGCATATATCTGATTACACTGCCTTATAAAGGCACAGGGTCTAATTATACCCCTTATAAGGCCATAGAGTCTGATTATATTGCCTTAAAAGTGTGTAGAGTCTGATTACACAGCCTTATAAGAGCATAGAGTCTGATTATTTCCCTTTTAAGGGCATAGAGTCTGGTTTTGCTCCCTTATAAGGGCATATAATCTGATAATACTCCTTTATAAGGGCACACAATCAGATTATACTTCCTTATATGAGCATAGAGTCTGAAAATGCTTCTTTATAAAGGCATATAGTCTAATTATAGTGCCGTATAAGGGTGTAGAGTCTGGTTTTACTCCTCATAAGGACATAGAGTCTAATTATACTCACTTATAAAAGCATATACCTGATTACACTGCCTTATGAAGGCACAGGGTCTAATTATACCCCTTATAAGGATATTGAGTTTATGCCACATCACAGTGTATTATTTACACCTTTAAATCACATATAACCAACTTGTAAATAAAGGTCATCCTCATTGTACTCCAAGTTTAAACAAACGATTATCAATTACAGGGGCATGCAGTCCGATTCTGTTATTCTGTGTTTTATTAGGACGCCATGTCTGATCATATTGCTTTATAGGGGAGAAGTGTCTGATCATTGTGCTTTATAGGAAAACAGAGACATACAGCAACATATGTACTACCTTACAAAGGCACAAAGACTAATTGTAGTGATGTGTAAAAACATGAACTCTGATTACACGTCTAATGGTGCTTTTCCACTGTATGGGATCAGCTCGACTTGACTTGACTCACCCTGATTCACTTTTAGCTGATCACTTTTCCACTAGCAACAAACCCCTCCCCCGCAAAATGGAGCCAGCGACACGGCAAAACCCTGTCTCTAACAGGAACGGCAGCCTTTAAAAACCACAACGACGTTGTGAATGTCTCCAAAAGCCCTCGGGGGAACGTTACGAGCTGCTGCTGAGAGTCGCATAAAAACAAAGCTTTTAAAGCTGCTGTAACTGCAGAGATTTTACAAGTGTGGGTTTGTGCTGGAGCTCTGCATTTTGTGGTGATTGACAGGTCTCGCCGACCAATCAGAGCTCTGCAAGATTTACACGTCACGTTTAGTACCTACTCGGCTCGGTTGGAACTGTAAAAAAAAAAAAAAAACCCGGTTCCAGGGGCAAGATTCGGGCAGTGGAAAAACAAAAGAGCCATGCCAAGTGGAGCCATGTAGGTTCCACACAGTGGAAAAGCACCATAAGACTGTGTTAATATTGTTTTAGTAAGTTCACAGGAGTCTGATTCTAATGGCATATAAAGGCGGGTATCCTCAGCATCCTCTCTGCAGTCAGTGTGGGCATGCGAGAGGAAAGAGAGAAGAGCAGAACTGTCAGTGACCAGCACTTTAAATGACACATGTTGATATGCATCAGACAGGAGCAGGAGATGTAGCAGCAGTCTGCAGTCTGTCTTTCAGAGAGACAGAGTAAGAGAGGGAGTGGGAATGCGTGTGTGTGTGTGTGTGTGTGTGTGTGTGTGTGTGTGTGAAAGAGAGAGAGAGAGAGAGAGAGACGTGCACTTGGCCCATAAACTGGCAGAAACTTTGTAGACACCGAGTATCAGCCCCTGTTTTCGTAGAAAGTCTTTATACTAGAGGTTGGAACATTGCTGTAATTATTTGATTGCAACCAGGCAAATAAATAAAGCTGAAGAACCGACAAATGGACCGTTAGTTCACAGTTATATCGTCTGGAGCTCATTCACTGCTCCACACTTCAGTGCCGCAGTGATTTAAACCCCCTTCCCCATGTTCAGCTTTGAGCGTAGTTAACTCATATGCACCGAGAGTCACCCGGAGGAAACCCACACAGACACAGGCAGAACACACCACACTCCTTACACACAGTCACCCGGAGGAAACCCACACAGACACGGAGAACACACCACACTCCTCACAGACAGTCATCCAGAGGAAACCCACGCAGACACAGAGAGAACACACCACACTCCTCACAGACAGTCACACAGAGGAAACCCACGCAGACACAGGGAGAACACACCACACTCCTCACAGACAGTCACCCGGAGGAAACCCACGCAGACACAGAGAGAACACACCACACTCCTCACAGACATTCACCCAGAGGAAACCCACGCAGACACAGAGAGAACACACCACACTCCTCACAGACAGTCACCCAGAGGAAGCCCACGCAGACACAGGGAGAACACACCACACTTCTCACAGACAGTCACCTGGAGGAAACCCACGCAGACACAGAGAGAACACACCACACTCCTCACAGACAGTCACCTGGAGGAAACCCACGCAGACACAGGGAGAACACACCACACTCCTCACAGACAGTCACCTGGAGGAAACCCACGCAGACACAGAGAGAACACACCACACTCCTCACAGACAGTTACCCGGAGGAAACCCACACAGACACAGGGAGAACACACCACACTCCTCAAAGACAGTTACCCGGAGGAAACCCACGCAGACACAGGGAGAACACACCACACTCCTCAAAGACAGTGACCTGGAGGAAACCCACGCAGACACAGGGAGAACACACCACACTCCTCACAGACAGTCACCCGGAGGAAACCCACACAGACACAGGGAGAACACACCACACTCCTCACAGACAGTCACCCAAGGAGAGGATCCCACCCAGGACCCTGAGCCCCTGCAGCTGCATTATGGTGACTTGTACAGGATTGTAAATGCAAAAAAGAACATAACCTTCACACACACACACACACACACACACACACACACACACACACACATACATATATGTGCCATGAGCTCAGTTTTCCATCAAAAATCCATATTTCATAGGAATAAATCCTCGTCTGTCCCTGGCTGACATCTTTATATAAAATGCATGAGGAAAATGGTAAACGACGGGGCCTTTTTACCGCGAATTTGGGTCTAACAGCAGAAGAAGGACAACGAGTGCATTCACCCATCGACAGAATACAAACCGATAACAAGTCTGAGGAGAAAGTGTGCAGCGGCAATCGATCCCGAGGACAGCGCTCTGAAAACACGAGCATTTCACGACACTTTAGCAGTGCTCCTCCGTATTTATATCTTCATGGTCTGCGTGATTACAGGCTGGAAATCAATATTAAAGCACAGGTCCTGTTATCTATCCCAGAGAGAGCCCGAGCACAGGTTTCTCTGTCGACAACACTTTGATCTTATGGAGAAGAGCAGAATAACGCGGGTGTAGCGCTGCGATGCCACATTAGGTGATGAAACGGCGAATGCTTTGGCTGGTGATTCTCATTAGTGAGTTGTGTGAGTCACAGACATGTTCTCTGTACTGAACTCCAGCCCACGGTGCCATCATTACAGCCCTGGAACTCCACACATCGGCTCCGCACTGCACACCTCGACTCACACACACACACACACACACACACCGCCTAATTTAAACACTGTACACATCTGCTTAATGAATGAGAACGTGAGTCGACTGCTTTGTAAAGACATAGGGCTTTGATTCTATCGCTGTATCACATCAGAGTGGGATTTCATTGCTTTAAGAGCATAATTTCTGATTCTGTAGCTCTGTAAGGCGTAGAGTCTGACGCCTTGTTCATTTATTCAACTTCTATAAGTGCTGCATGCTGCCCTGGGTCATAGAGCATGCCTGGTTCAAGCCTGGTGCCTCATGCTGTATGGAAATACCAAGCCTTAAGAGAGAATGAAGGAATCAACTTTCTTCATGTGCAACTTTGGATTGAAATATTCTTCTTTTATAATGTATTATTTCTTTATTTATTTATATCTGTGCTACTTAAGAATAAGGCTACACTCATAATGGCTCAGGAATGTTTGCAATCTGTTTATTAAATAGGTTATATATGCTTTAAAGGTCATTAACAATCAGCTATAACACGGAGATAGAAAGAGCAACACTGACCTGCTGTGTGCCAAATAATGAACCCCAACCCACCATCTACAGTTAAACCTCAGCTCTCGCCGAATACTGACCTCACTGTGGTCAGTTAAACCCGTCAGCTCCAGCACAGATTTGTTAATACGTTTAACCCTTTAATCAATTAACCACCGGTAGAATGTCTTTTTGGCGCTGATGATAATATCATGCTGTTTGCAACCTAATTCATAACCAGGTGTTAAACAGATTTGTATTGTTGTATATTTAAACCATCTCATCTTATCGTACCTTATAAACGCATGGTGTTTGATTCTATAGATTTATAAATCACAAGGTAAAGACCCTTACTCTACTGTGTTATGAGCATCAATTATGATGTGTTTTGACTGTGATTGACTGCCATATTATTCTTCAGAAGACCATTATTCTACAGAAAGTCTGATTACACGGTGTTATAAGGACAGAGTCTGATTCGACAGCGTCATGAGGATGGATTGTGTATTTTAATACGGGTTCAGAATCAGATTTTATTGCCTTTTAAGGTCTGTTTATTCAGACTTTTTTAGCAGAATGGAACTCCAGAACGGGTCACTGACTCTTCCTCCTACTCTGGTAAATGGTGGAGTGGTGAAGTGGTGGTTTGAGTCACTGCACTTGGTTCCATTGGGTTAATTAACTGCACCTGAGCTGTAATTAGTCTTAACTCAGTGGCTCAACAAATCCTACCCCCCTTTACACCGACAGGTCCCATTCCACTGAGCCAAGCTCTCCGCTCACACAGACATGAAGTAACACACACTTCTGTTCATCCTGGACAATGTGTGTACTGCAAAGTGAACACAAACGATGATAGTCACAACAATAATATGAACAGGACATGAATTTAACAATTTAAAAACATAGAGTCTGACCCTCTCTTGAATTTCTAAAGCTTTAAGACTGATTATATTAACTCATAAGGACATCAGGTCTGATCCTAATGCTCTATAAAGGCACAGGGTCTGACTCCATTGTCTTACAAGAGCACAGAGTCTGATTATCCAATGTCTAATGAGCTGCATTGCTTCTGCTCAGTAAGGCTTTATCTAGCTTCTCCATCCAGTCGGTTTGTGCTGGAAACTAATGTGTTCACAAAGCCCCAGTGTCTGTAAATGGAGAAAAAATAAATAAAACAGTCTAAAAAAGTGTCTCAGGTCGGTAGCCTGGCTTTCTCTCTCTTGGCTCACAACAGAGGAACATCAATTTAGAAAATGGAGAGACTCCAAACGCTGAAAAGTATGAACCGAGATGCGGATGTTGCTCTATTCCTGCTCCATAGGGGGTTAACACTGACATATTTTTGCTGTTACAGTTACATTACTTAAGGTGGAACTGACTCTAAATTCAGGAGAGCGCTAACTGCATGAAAGTAAACGCAGACCCAAAGTGCTACAAAACTAAACAGCTCGAGTTACACATGAGTTTTTGTGGGAATTCAAACAGTAAATAAACACTTACAGAGAAGTTACACCTCACCACCTACAAGTGATGTGTCACGTTTTCCTCAAACACTCGGTTCCACCTTAAAAGATGCAGAGCTTCAGGACGTAAACCAATAGGAGAGAACAGCGTTTCCCCACAATCAGACCTTCCCTTTAAGGCAAGAGAATAAGAGTCTATGATTTCATAAAGCTTCATATTAAAGCAGCGGAACGTGACTGTGGACATCTGTAAGATGCTTTTTATGTCGTTTTTCTTTCGCTGCAAGAATGGCCTTTATCCGTTTATGTGTAATGTATAAAGTAGACAGACGTCCAGTGCAGGACTGCACTAATGCTCCCATTTAGAAACGTTTACAAGAGCAAACAGCGCCTTCACAATTAGAGACGCTAAATTGTATCCTCTAATAACACAGCCAGTTGTTTGGAGATGGAAACAGAGAGGACATCAACTGTTCTAACGACTTCAATTTAATAAAGAAATAAGTGAATAAATGAATATACTGAAAAGTCTAAGCCCAGATTCCCGTCTAAGCTTTGCCGGCCGTGTTTATCCCGCTCATTGTGAGCTCGGGCACAGAGGCCGAGATTAGAGAAAGGTCAACAGAAGGAAATGCATTGATGTAGCTCCGCCTCCGTTACCCAGAAGCCCCTGATCCGTCCGAGGCCGTGGACAGCGGCCAAAGGCCCTTTGTCCTCCTGCCGTAAGTAGGCTTACGTTGCAGCATGGTCCTCATAGTGGAGACGGCTGATTTGGCCGCTCTGTTGCAGTGTGGGAGAATCGGCGAGGCTACGCGCAGCTTCTCTCATGGACTTAGCATTAAAGCTGAGAGTATTTACAGCAGGAATATCATCACAGTAATCAACACTGGAAAAAAGTTCTGGAACAGACTCCGTGGGAAATCCATGAAGGACGTTTTTATCAAGTCATCTGAATAAAGAAACTCATAGAGATAAGGTTTAAAAAATATTTCAAGGTTTGGTCGAGGAGAGGTTCTTCAAACAGAATCTCTCTGGAGCTTAAAAACTCCAGCAGTACTGCTGTGTCTGATCCACTCTACACCAGCACAACACACACTAACACACCACCACCACGTCAGTGTCACTGCAGCGCTGAGAACAATCCACCACCACATCACACCTGCTCTGTGGGGGTCCTGAGCTTTTGGAGGTTTCCTACCTGCCTCCGAAGGTTACATAGTGCAGTTTCTGCAGTGGTGAGCACAGAGTAGCAACAACAAATGTCAAAATACTAGCTAGTGTTTCTTTAAAATACTTTTATGCAATTTGACATCTAATCCCTGTGAATACGTGCATGGAAACTTGTCAAACACAAAGACACCTTGTCTTTTAGGGGCATGCACTTTAAATGACAGTCGTCTGAAAGAGTGAAAGGAAAGGAAAGCCACACAGTTGCTGCAGGATTTCTCTTGTAATCTCCTGCAATCGCTTCGAGGCAGAGAAAAAGGACGAGCCGAAGAACAGAGGGAAAACATTGGAAATCCTGTGTTTATCTTCCTGGGGCTGGTGGGCAGAAAAACACACACAAACACCCCGCGCTGACAGGGGGCTAATTGTATCTGTTTGTTTGGGACAGTGCAGTGAGACGATGCTCTGATTTCAGCTCTGCTGTCTTTCTCTCCTCCCTTCACCACTGTCTTCCCTCTCTCTCCCTGCACTCATCTTTCTACTGCAGTGGATTTCTTCGGCAACTTTATTGGATAAACCCCAACTCTCTACATCTGCTCACTGGCCACTCTCAGGCTGGTAGCATGCAGATGTGGCCAGGTGTAGTGCCGCTGACCTACTGTCTGTGCTTGCATGCATCTGGTGGACTGTAAGTGATTCACATATAAACATTCTCATTGGGTCTTTTGTGCCACGACAACAGGATAACAACAACCGAAGTGTCCGGCCACTTTTGGCGAAGACATTGCTAAGTGTGTTGACCGAGGCAAAGGGGACGTGAGGCAAAAGTGGTGCAAATGGTGACCTTTGGTGACATGTGACTCTAGTTCTGTGATTATGTCGTCCACATGTGGCATTTGTAACTGCTGTGTGTGACAGTCACCCGGAGGAAACCTTCGCAGACACAGGGAGAACACACCACACTCCTCACAGACAGTCACCCGGAGGAAACCTTCGCAGACACAGGGAGAACACACCACACTCCTCACAGACAGTCATCTGGAGGAAACCCACGCAGACACAGGGAGAACACACCACACTCCTCTCAGTCAGTCACCTGGAGGAAACCCACACAGACACAGGGAGAACACACCACACTCCTCACAGACAGTCACCTGGAGGAAACCCACGCAGACACAGGGAGAACACACCACACTCCTCTCAGTCAGTCACCCGGAGGAAAACCCACACAGACACAGGGAGAACACACCACACTCCTCACAGACAGTCACCCGGAGGAAACCCACGCAGACACAGGGAGAACACACCACACTCCTCACAGACAGTCACCCGGAGGAAACCCACACAGACACAGAGAGAACACACCACACTCCTCACAGACAGTCACCTGGAGGAAACCCACACAGACACAGAGAAAACACCACACTCCTCACAGACAGTCACCTGGAGGAAACCCACGCAGACACAGGGAGAACACACCACACTCCTCACAGACAGTCACCCGGAGGAAACCCACACAGACACGGAGAACACACCACACTCCTCACAGACAGTCACCTGGAGGAAACCCACACAGACACAGAGAGAACACAACACACTCCTCACAGACAGTCACCTGGAGGAAACCCACACAGACACAGGGAGAACACACCACACTCCTCACAGACAGTCACCCGGAGGAAACCCACGCAGACACAGGGAGAACACACCACACTCCTCACAGACAGTCACCTGGAGGAAACCCACACAGACACAGAGAGAACACACCACACTCCTCACAGACAGTCACCCGGAGGAAACCCACACAGACACAGTGAGAACACTCCACACTCCTCTCAGTCAGTCACCTGGAGCGGAACTCGAACTCACAATCTCCAGGTCAATTTGATTGGTGAGATGCAGTCATGTGACAGAGCCTCTGTTGGAAGTATCCACAAAACAAAACAAAACCGAGATCGTGAATTGGACGGATCGATAAAAAATGAGCAGCGAGTAGCGAGCAGAATGTAGCTCAGTGTAACGAAGTAAAAGTATCACTTCTTCACAAATATACTCAAGTAAATATGAAAAACTATACTGCATTAAACCCATAATATAAATACAATTTATCCAAAAAGTTACACATGTAAATGTAACGGAGTAAATGTAGTGTGTTACTATCCACCTCTGGTGGTCAACCAACAATAAATATCCAGACAACAACAGTGCAACTCTGTGGTCAGCAACTGACCTCTGAAGATGATTAACTTTCACTGCACACAAGCAATGGTGCAGAAAAACTGCTCTCTTTCCATCCCTCCCTCTATCTCTCTCTCTCTCTCTCCTTTTCTCTGAGTGTCTCTCTCCCCCCTCTCTCTTTCCCTTTCTCTCTCTCTCATTTTCTCTCTCCCTCTCTCTAAATTTTTCTCTCTCTCTCATTTTCTTTTTCTCTCCATCCCCCTCTCTCCCTTTCTCTGAGTGTCTCTCTCAATCTTTCTCTCTCTCTCCCTTTCCTTGTCTCTCTCTCTCTCCCTTTTCCTGTCTCTGTCTCTTCTTCTTCATCATCTCTCTCTCTCCCTTTCTCTGAGTGTCTCTCTCTCTCCCCCTTTCTCTGTCTCTCTCTCTCATTTTCTCTCTCTCCATCCCCCTCTCTCTCCCTTTCTCTGAATCTCTCTCTCTCTCTCTCTCTCTCTCTCTCTCTCTCTCTCCCTTTTCCTGTCTCTGTCTCTCCCTTTTCTCTCTCTCTCTCTCTTCTTCTTCTTCTTCTTCTTCTGAATCTCTCTCTCTCCCTCTGAGTCTCTCTTTCTCTCTCCATCCCCCTCTCTCTCCCTTTCTCTGAGTGTCTCTCTCTCTCTCCCTTTCTCTGAGTCAGTCTCTCCCTCTCTCTCTCTTTCTCTCTCTCCACCTCTCTCTCCCTCTCTCTCTGTTTGTTTTAGCTGAGCAGTCTTGGCTGATCCCCACAGTGAAGCTCAGGATAAGTCCGCTGAAGGGCTGCAGCAGGCCGGCTAATCCTGGCTGGTCTCTTCACTGAGAAAACACTCAGGGACCTCATCTGGGATCAGTGTCTCCTGCTCAAATCCTCATGAATACACTTCCCCGGGCCGAGGAACTGGTCCTGGATCAGCTCCCGGACTCTCTGCAGCTCCCTGAAGGAGCCAGGCGTGTCCATCGTTCAGTGGCTCTCCCACGTTCACCGAAGAACGGTTTCCACTCTCCAGAGCAGGCTTAGAGCTTAGAGGCTCAGCGGGAGGAGATTTCTGAACTTTGTTGTGTGGATTTGATGGCACATATTCTAATGTCATAATCTCCAATGATAATCATGAGATGAGCAGTGAAACACTCTAGAGCAGCTCCACATGAGCCTGAGGTCTTCATTCTCAATACCAAGTTTATGTGGTTTAGAGGGTTTTAAAGCTAATCAACAATGGGCAATGGATTCATAAATTCATCCATTCATTCATCTTCAGAAACCACTTCATCATGCTCAGGGAGTCCACCTGGAACACCTGAGCACAAGGTGGACCACAATGGTCCATCACAGGACAGCACACATTCACCCGTTCATTCATTCATTCACTCACTCATTATTGTGGACATTTTTACACACTCTCTCTCTCTCACTCACTCACTCACTCACTCACGTGGAGAGATTCACACACGCACATACCGATTCACTCACTCACTCACGTGGAGAGATTCTCACTCACTCACTCACGTGGAGAGATCCTCACTCACTCACTCACTCACTCACTCACTCACTCACTCACTCACTCACTCACTCACTCACTCAGAGAGATTCAAACACGCACATACCGATTCACTCACTCACGTGGAGAGATACTCACTCACTCACTCACTCACTCACTCACTCACTCACTCACTCACTCACTCACTCACTCACTCAGACATTTTTACACATTCACCCATTCACTCACGCACACTTGTGGAGAGATTCACACACACATACTCAGTCATTCATTCATTCATTTATTCACTCACACTTGTTGAGAGATTCACACACATACTCACTCACATGTAAAAAGATTCACTCACACACACACATTCACTCACACTAGTGGAGAGATACTCACTCACTCACGTGGAGAGATTCACACACACATACACATTCACTCAGTCATGTGGACATTTTCACTCAGTCACTCAGTCACTCTCACACACTCAGGAAGTGTTTCTCAGTCTATCCACTCACCAATGAATTTGTGGGCTCTGGGAGGAAATAAAACACACCACACACTGAGGAGAGGATCCTATCCAGAACGCCAGAGACACTACATGTTACTCCATATAGAGCAGCTGTGCCTCTCTGTGATAAGTAATGAACACAGAAGAGTTCACTTCAGCAAATACTCAGCATTCACCACTGATCTCCATCAGGAAACAGCACAGCCCCCAGCTCTCCAGGTGGGCTTCATATCCCCTCTCACACTGACAGCTCCAGCATGTTCTCATTTCCGTCTCACAGCACATCCGCCAGAGTGGACCGCCCCATGACTGTGCAGAACCGGCTCCTGACTGGCTGCAGCCTCCGAGCAGCACTGGCTCTTCACGTCTGGATGCTGCCCTTTGGTTGTTCTGAACTATCACACGTTCTCAGATATTATACGCTGTACACCGGTCAGTCAACACACACTCCATTTTCTCACCTCCACTGACCACATTCTACAATCACACTGTAGTCCATCTGTGGCTTTGCCTACTTGGGTCCCCACAGAGCAGGTGTGATGTGGTGGTGGATCATTCTCAGCGCTGCAGTGACACTGACGTGGTGGTGGTGTGTTAGTGTGTGTTGTGCTGGTGTAGAGTGGATCAGACACAGCAGTGCTGCTGGAGTTTTTAAACCCTGTGTCCACTCTCTGTCCACTCTGTGAGACACTCCTCCCTCGTTGGTCCACCTTGTAGATGTAGAGTCAGAGACAGTAGCTCATCTGTCGCTGCACAGTGTGTGTCGCTCGTCCTCTAGTCCTTCATCAGTGACACAGGACGCTGTCGGCTGGATGTTTTTGGTCGGCGGACTGTTCTCGGTCCAGACACTGAGGGGTTTAAAAACTCCAGCAGCACTGCTGTGTCTGATCCACTCTACACCAGCACAACACACACTAAGAAGTGTCATTTGGTGACCCTCAAAATGTTCAGGTTGGGGAACCTCCTATAACATATAACAGTGTTTCCTCTTGTAGTGGGATGTCTTCCTGTTGTAAACCCCACCCCCTCTTCATCCGGGGAGTCTACAGTCCTCCTGGAAGGTACAGCAAAGTGCCTGTATTTCTTTAATTTGAGGACACTATATAAAAAGACGTCTCATTTCTCACACGGCTCCCAAACCTCCCTGGAGAGTCCCCAAAAGACGAAGTAGCCCAGCAGAGGAGATGGATCTGCTCCTCTGAGGAGGTGTCCTGCTTCCAGCTCTTAAAATACAACACTGAGAATCTACTATCAACACACACACACACACACACACACACACACACACACAGATCCTGTACAGTAGACAGCTCTCAGCACATTGGTGTGAGGGTGTTATTTTGAGACTGAGGTAATAACTTCACTCTAGGCTCGGGTTTGTGGTTTGTGTAAAATCCCAAACAACTCGAGGTGGACAGAGGACTCACACCACACCTTTCAGTCTGATGAGTGAGCAAGAGGGAAGCTTAAAATCTGCTCACACAGCAACAGATTACATTACGACAACGAGTGAGGATTAGGACATCGGCTAAAGAGCTGAGAAGGTTCTGGCGGTAGGTTCTTTCCTGGAGTACTTTTGAAATAATAATAGTTTTCCAAATGTATTCCCTATTATTCATTCATTGTCTGTAACCCTTATCCAGTTCAGGGTGGTGGTGGGACTGGAGCCTACCTGGAATCACTGGGCGCAAGGCAGGAACACACCCTGGAGGGGGCACCAGTCCTTCACATGGCAACACACACTCACACATTCACACCTATGGACAAATTTGAGTCTCCAATCCACCTACCAACGTGTGGTTTTGGAGCGTGGCAGGAAACCAGAGGAAACCCATGCAGACACAGAGAGAACACACCACACTCCTCACTGACAGTCACCCAGAGGAAACCCACGCAGACACAGAGAGAACACATCACACTCCTCACTGACAGTCACCCAGAGGAAACCCACGCAGACACAGAGAGAACACACCACACTCCTCACTGACAGTCACTCGGAGCGGGAATCGAACTCACAACCTCCAGGTCCCTGGACCTGGACCCTGTGTGACTGCGACACCTACCTGCTGCGCCACCGTGCCGCCATTCCCTATTACTGAGTTTTACTAATTCAACAGCTCTACCTCAATCACACCAAGCTGGTAAAGAAAGCTCTTCTGAACGTTTAACTGTTAAGGTTTCCTTTAAAGCATTTAATACGGATCAAAGTAGTTACTGTTTAAATGAATGATGTGTTGATGTATATTTCTATTGTGATTGTTATTGTTTTGGAACATGTCTATGTTCCACCTTAAATAGTGAAGCAATACAATTCTTTTGCCTCCAGCTACAGCGTCATTTAAGGTGGAACTGGTTTTGAGCAAAAAGATGCCAAATAAGAAGCTGAAGCTGAAAAAAAGCTTCACATCTCAGAGAGTTAGGAGTGGGTGATAATAAAATATTCTCTAACTATTTTGAATGCAAGATCTAACTACCTTAAAGTCCAGAAGCACTCCTCTGATATCACTGCAGATTGGCCATGACTGTGAACTGCTGCTGTCAGGTAAATCACTGCACGTGACAACAGGTGTGTGATGTAATGCGAGAAGGCATTATGGAGTAAAATCAATACAGGGAAAGAGTGGCAAAAGTAGTGAAAAGCAAAAAGAGAGAGGTGTACTCACAGATCAATAAGTGGCAGATGCCTGAAAAGCTGCCAGGACAGAGTGGTCAGAGGGTTCCGGGATAAGTTTCTGCAGGAGGAAAGAGAGAGAGAGAGAGAGAGGTCAATTACGTTTTACATACAAATTATTTTTCTAAAATGTGATAGGCTGAGCCAGATTAACCCTTTAACAGTTTCTGCTTCTGAATGCACCTGATCTCCCTCTGTTTCCCATTAAACTGATCAGAACAGGCTCGGCTCTCTCTGTAAACAGCCTCCGAAATGTAAGCCTTGTTCAGACGGATTATTTTTACCCGTGGAAATGGGAAACATTTAGCACTCGTGGTACCTTTTTCTGTCCAAAGAAAAACATGTATCTCCACAATAGTAACTTTGGAAGAATCCACTGAGAATCATATTTTAAATGTTGAATCATATTTACAAACGACTCAGTGTCACTGCTGCACTGAGAATTGTCCACCAAGCCAACAGGGGGCATCGTACTGTGTCCTCTAATGAAGGGCCAGAGGACGTCAACACGAATGAGCTACTGTCTCTGATTCACATCTACAAAGTGGACCAAGGAGAGTGAGGAAATCTAAACAAAATTGTGAATCATTCTCTGAATTAAATAATAAAAAAACTGTATTCATTTAAAATGATGTACATTTTCTTTAACACCCTTGACTTCAGAGGGAGGCAGAAGTTATGGAAGTGCTGTAGCTTTCAGCCACAGGTTGCAGGTACAGTGTTGGGGCTCCATGGTGTATCGCATTTAAACTCTGCAGAAATGGACAAGAGAATAGTGACTCCCAGATCCCAGATCCACAGCGGCTTGGTCACTTTCAAGGCGACAAATTAAATCGAGATGCCGATAGCCTGCGGTTCTAAAAGCCTGTAAATTCAATCCAGTAGAAGAGAGCCAGAGCAGATAAGATGTGGTCTGCAGCGAGCTGCTTTAAAACAACCCAACCCGAGACGCATTAGCGTCAAACAGCAGTGAAAGGCCCTGGCGCTGATGTTTGTGCGTCGTCCCCAGGGACCAGCGCCGTAAATAACCAAGAGAAAAGGCACAAGGAAAATGAAAAACACTGAGAGTTAAGATGCAGACGACGACGTCCCTTTTTCCAGCTCAAACACCGCGCTCCGAAGCCGCGATGACATTGGAGAGATGCTTAAGAGACGATCGGGACGACCTCATCTGTCAACTGTGTGCAGTGATGTGTCTTCAAGGTTTGTTCAATACACAGATCAGACATAACATTAAAGTGACCTCCTTGTTTCTACACTCACTGTCTATTCTCTCAGCTCCACTGACCACACAGGAGCACGTTGTTGTTTTACCATTACAGAATGTAGTCCATCTGTTGCTGTGCATACTTTGTTACTGCATTTCACCTTGCTCAGGACCCCCACAGACCCCCACCCTCAAAAACATCCAGCCGACAGCGTCCTGTGTCACCGATGAAGGACTAGAGGACGAGCGACACACACTGTGCAGCGACAGATGAGCTACTGTCTCTGACTCTACATCTACAAGGAGGACCAACGAGGGAGGAGTGTCTCACAGAGTGGACAGAGAGTGGACACAGGGTTTAAAAACTCCAGCAGCACTGCTGTGTCTGATCCACTCTACACCAGCACAACACACACTAACACACCACCACCACGTCAGTGTCACTGCAGCGCTGAGAATGACCCACCACCACATCACACCTGCTCTGTGGGGGTCCTGATGGGGACCTGATTAAAGAACAGGGTGAAGTCTTTAATTATCATTGAACTGGATAGTGTTAAGGTCAACAGCATCTCTTTCTCATCGATATGCGTTGGATCAGTGCAATCACCAAAGTTCAGCAGTGGTCCTTTAAGACCCCTCACCACTCACTGACAGATCGTCAATTCAGTCTGGCGTGTGAGGGTCTGGAGACAGGTGACCACAGCTGTACTGCCTCAGTGTCCCCTGACCCCAAACACTTCCTCTCTCATCGTCTCACACTGACAACACAACACACACACTTAAACTTTACAATGTAGCTTGGCAACGGCATTCCCAAGAGTGACGGAGTGATGGTGTAATACCCGTGGGATGAGCTGGTGACTGGGTGAGTGTGTGAAACACTGCTATATCAGTGTTAATCTTGTGCTGAGAGAGAACCGCCTAATAATTTCAGAAAAAGGGTGGGTTGGGATCAGAGACTGGCCAGTGATGGATGGGGTGGAGGGGGCGTGAGAGGGGGTCTATATTCCGGATGGGTACGAGCAGAGCAGAGAGCAGCAGATACTCACAAATGTGTTCTGCAGAGTAATGAGTGAAAGAAAGGACCTTGTATGATGTGTGTGTGTGTGTGTCAGAGTCAGATGCTAAAGAGCTTCTCCTGACGGCCCTGATGGCAGCAGCAGCAGCAGCACTGTCGGCTTGTTTCCATGGCAACCACGAGCAGAGGATCCTCTCACCTTCTCGTTTCCCCTGGCTCCCTCGGCACAGACAGTGAAACCTCGGCTACGTTAACGGCTAACCACTAACACCATCCTTAGTAGCCCGCCCCCAGCTTCCCAGCACTACAGCTCTGGCAGGAAAACATCAACACACACAAACAGTATCAACAAAATAATCCTGAGCTCATGCCTAAGGCTCGGCCTGCCCTGCGCATGCTAATCACCTCATTAAATTGATAATGAGATTATTAAAGTGGCGTCCACTGAGACCCGGGTCCGGACGCTCCCTTTCTCTTTGACGGGTTATTGTTATCGCTGTGTGGACATTAGCATTCCTAGCACACGGAGAAGAGTTCATCTGGACAATGAGAGCAAAAACACGGTGTCTAGTGGACGGCCTCAATCAACAAAGCATTGGCCGAGGGGTTTGTCTGACCACAGCGGGCGCTTCTGGGGGGTGTTGGGAGATACACTCTGAAGGACTGTGTCCAAAACTGTGCCCTATTCACTGTACAGTGCACTATTCTGGGGTTACACCATTTTCAATTCGCAGTTTTCAAAATATACTGTGCAACCCATGTAACCTAGCTGACACTAGCAGATAGCGAATACCCACAATGCACTGTTGTTTGGTAAAAACCCGTATGAGGTAGTGTCTGAATTCATTCACTATCCTTTTGAGTTCAGCTTCCTACTGCAGTGTATAGTGAGGAATGTAGGGAATAGTTAAGAGGGGGGCACTTCAGACACTGCTAAGGACTCCACAGGATTGGGGTGCTAGAGGTCAGTTTCACCAATTCACCCAGTCACTCACACACTCACCCCGTCACTCACAATTTCACACCTGTGCAGCGACACATGAGCTACTGTCTCTGACTTTACATCTACAAGGTTGGACCAACGAGGGAGGAGTGTCTCACAGAGTGGACAGAGAGTGGACACAGGGTTTAAAAACTCCAGCAGCACTGTAGATAGTGTCACACACTCCCTCAGTAACTCACACATTAACCCATTCACTCACTCACACACTCACCCAATCATTCACACACTTACACAGTCACTCACACATTCACCCAGTCACGCACTCACACCTGTGGGTAGTGTCACACAGTCATGGAACTGACCAATGTGTGTTTGGATGAAACCCACTCAGACACAGGAAGAACACATCACTCCACACAGACAGTGACCCAAGGAGAGGATCCCACCCAGGACCCCGCGACCCCGCAGCTGTGTGGAATTTAAGGTCCACTAACCAATGCTGCTGGCGGAGAAACAGAAATGAAGTGTGGCCTTCTCGTCCTGATGGACACGTCCAGTCCCACTGAGCTGAGGGACACTGCTTTAGGCCCCGAGCTCAAATGGAAAAGCACAGATCCGTTAAGCTTCCAGCAAACAGAACCACACTCTCCCATCGCGTGCACACTCACTCCTGCAGAGTCCAAAGTCAGCACCACCCCGTCTTCGGAAGGTGCCCCCGGCCTGTCGCCGCTGACCGTCCTGCTGTCTTTACGGAGCAGCTGGACAGCAGCACGCGGGTGAAAAATGCTCCTCGGAGGCAGGCAGGGGGTCATTAATCTGCCTAAATATGTATTAGGACCCCTCCGAGGCGTCCGTTTGAGTCCTCCCTCAGTCACTGAGATGTGGCTCCAGGGCAGGTGGTCCGGGCAGTGAATCCCAACCCGCCGCTAATTGTGTCTTTAATGATTTGAGACCAGCAGCAGCTACTCGTCTCCCAGATTGATGCTTCTGGGAAGAGTCAATTTGCAGTGTGAGTGTGAGTGTGTATCAGGGATGTATCATTTTGTGGGGACCAAAACCTGTCCTATCTCTCTCTCACACACACACACACACACACACACACAGAGTAGAAACGTATCCTCTATGTCCTGACCTCCAGCTGGTCCCCACCATGTAAATCATTTACTTTAAAAGTGAACACATGATTTAAGATTAGGGTTAGGGATTAAGGGAGCAGTGCTTATGAAAATATTAATAGTAAGTCTCCAGGAAATAAATGGAAGCCTATGTGATGTCCCTACATTTCACAAATACAAATTTGCGTATGTGTGTGTGTGTGCTATAGTGTGTATTGGTGAGTGTGTGTGTCAGGTTTACATCAACACATTTCTGGTTATTCTAAAATTAGAATAACTCTGTAAGTGCTTCATTAAGCAGATATTTACCATTTCCTGTGAAGATTTGATAGCATTCTGCCAGATGACTCCTTATGAGATCAGGTCTGAATCACAAAGGGTTTCCTCCGGGTGACTGTCTGTGAGTAGTGTGGTGTGTTCTCCCTGTTTCTGCGTGGGTTTCCTCCGGGTGACTGTCTGTGAGGAGTGTGGTGTGTTCTCTCTGTGTCTGCGTGGGTTTCCTCCGGGTGACTGTCTGTGAGGAGTGTGGTGTGTTCTCCCTGTGTCTGCGTGGGTTTCCTAATTGGCACAGCCCACTAGGATTCGGGACAGACCCAGTGTGTGGTGATTTAGTGAAACACCCGTGGACAGGTGATCACTTAGTGACCAGAAAATACCCAGTCATTCAGGAAGAACTGCACATGGTGATGGTATAACAAGAGAAACCAGGAAACACTGGATGGACAGATCACTCCGTTTATCGTGTAATAATCAAAAGTGATGAACGTACGGAGCCTTGTCTCTGTGGAGTTTCAGGACCAAGGAATATTTGTGGAGTCTTTCTTTTCCTACTGCTTTTCCTCTTTGTCTATTTCAGGAATTTATAAATGGACCTGCCATTGTAGGGCAAGAGAGAAAAGAACCAAGTGAGTCAGAAGAGAAATGACCCAGCAGAACCCGGTCATTGCTGGGAGAGTGCATGAGATTTTCAGCTGCAGAATGTAATTCAGTCCCACACTCTTTTGCACACACACACACACACACACCATTTTCAGGCAGTAGTGTAGGGGCTGGATTATTAAAAGCCCTGCTGTAGAATCAGCTTCTTTCTTGAGGCACATCCGTGGTTCTTTCTTGTGAACATAATAACATCCGCCCACTGACTGAACAAACAAAGGCGGAGCTGCATATTTCCGCTGATGAACAAGTGAAAAGGACCATCACCAATCAGCAGTGAGAACTGTATTGTTGTTTAAAAGCCTCATGCAGTTATCTAAGGCTTTCACACACACTCTCAAAAAATGTATTTATTGATTTATTAAAGCATTTATTTGCATATTTATGTATGTACCGTATTTATTTATATATTTATTAATCCATTTGTTTTTATATGCGTTTATTATTTATATATTTATATGAGCTGCTTTGTCTAAAAAAAAAAAAAAGCCAATTTACAAGGCAGCCAATCAGGAAAGAGGTCATTTACATACACAACCCTAGAGCCCTGAGTTAAAACACACACAGATACACAGTAGACAGAGCTTGTTTATAGACTAACAAAGGTAAGGGTGGGACATTTCTGTGACAATTTGATGGCAATCAAACACCTTTAAGGCCAGGTGTCATTGATTCTATACACAGGCTTTAAAGTCAAGAAACAGCTGAGTTAGGGGCCCGTTCAGATGAGGGTTATGTTGTGGCTGTAAATACGACACACTGCTTTAGTCCGAGGAGAGATGCTCATGGCAAAATACCAGCTGCTTATTGTTAGTTACAGGTTTCCACACACACAGAGCTGCCCCACGGCCGGACACCTCCATTTAGTCAAGGAAAGCTCTCTTTGGGCTGTTTCGAAGCCACTGATCAGCCATAACATTATGAACACCCACTCTCCATTCCCTCAGCTCCACTCTGTAGTTCTACAATCACAGACTGTGGTCCATCTGTTGCTCTTCATACTTTGCTAGCCCCTTTCAGCCTTTGCTTTTGCAGTCAGGACCCCCACAGAGTGGATGGTGGATCATTCTCAGCGCTGCAGTGACACTGACGTGGTGGTGGTGTGTTAGTGTGTGTTGTGCTGGTGTAGAGTGGAGTGATGTGGTGGATCAGACACAGCAGTGCTGCTGGAGTTTTTAAACCCCTCAGTGTCTGGACTGAGAATAGTCCACCAGCAGGGGGCAGACTCCAGCGTCCACTGATGAAGGACTAGAGGACGACCGACACACGAGGGAGGTGTGTCTCACAGAGTGGACACAGGGTTTAAAAACTCCAGCAGCCACTGCTGTGTCTGATCCACCACATCAGCGCTGAGAGTGTTTACAGGGAAGAGCACAAACAGTGCCCTCCTCCCTACATAGTGCACACTTCACTGATGATTAAAGTGAAACCGGACTCCGACTGTTCACTATAAAATATGGTTATTTTATGACCTACACTTTGCAATACATAGGGTGGAGAGACATTTGAGATCAGCCTTGGTTTTGCCGCAGCGTGTCCACTCTGCCCTCTCTGTCCTTCCATCGTTCTAGAGAACAATCAATAGGCAACCATCAATAACCTCTGAGTGAGGGCTGGTGGAGGGGAACGGGAGGACAGTGATTGGACGGCAGGGAGGGGGCGGGCTCTCCCCGGGCAAGTGAAAGAGAATGTAATGAACTGGGCGTGAGGGAAACAGAAAAATGAAAGGATGGGAAGAATACAGAAAAGATAAAGGCATAGAAAGAGATCCATAACCAGCAGAGGCCTACTGCAGCTTCCACCTTCTCTCTCATCACTATCATCTCTCTCTCTCTCTCTCTCTCTCTCTCTCTCTCAGGCTGGAAGTTAATAAGGATAAGAGAGGAGTGGTAATGGCCTGTGTCTAAATGATCTCCACCATCTCTCTCCTCATCAGTCCTTTGCTTTTTGCAGATTTCTCTTTTTCCCCTCATTCTCTTCCTTCGCCTCTCTTTTTCTCATATTATTCTCTCTCTCTCTCTCTCTCTCTCTCTCTCTCTCTCTCTCTTTAGACATTCCTCACACAGTGGCAGAGGAACAGATGTCAGTCTTGACCAAGTTAATATTTCTTTTATGATGATGGTAACGGTGTCATCTTCACCTGCCCTATATGTTACACAGAGAGGGTCCCCCACACAAGGGTGGCCATGTTTAAAGAGTTCAGGACCTTTCACACTTCCGTCTTGTGGCCCGGATGTGTAATCCACTTCTACTTCCACTCACTGGCCACTATATGTCATAGGATCTCACTTCTGTTCAGTATTTGGAAAAGGGTCTTTTCTCAGTGATCACACACACACACACACTCACACACTTCCTCCCCAGTTGCCATGACACAGCACTCAATTACAGTGGCAGGCGATGAGACGCTTTTAATTAGGTTTAAATGAAATGACAGAGGAGAGATTCAACACCAACACACAGAGAGAGAGAGAGAGAGAGAGAGATCACAAACTAATAGAAAAAAAGGAGGGGGGGAAGTAAAGAAGAAAAGAAAGAAAAAAGAAAAAAGATGAGAGCCTAGTGAGAAAAAAGGGCTTGTTTTACAGAACGTGGGTGAAACCCCAACCTTTCTAATCAGTTCAGGATGGAGTTTACAGAGGCTACAAAATGCTGACAACAGCTACAACAGCTACAACCAATACATTCTACAGGAACTGAAAGTAAAGGACACAAAGAAAAAGCATTAGACGAGTGAAAAGAGACTGGAGACGAATATACACACTGAACAATCACTGGGTTAGAAACATCTACCTTGTTTCTACACTCACTGTCCACTCCCTCAGCTCCACTGAGGTTCCTCAGCGCTCAGGACCCCCACAGAGCAGGTGTGATGTGGTGGTGGATCATTCTCAGCGCTGCAGTGACACTGACGTGGTGGTGGTGTGTTAGTGTGTGTTGTGCTGGTGTAGAGTGGATCAGACACAGCAGTGCTGCTGGAGTTCTTAAACCCCTCAGTGTCTGGACCGAGAACAGTCCACCGACCAAAAACATCCAGCCGACAGCGTCCTGTGTCACTGATGAAGGACTAGAGGACGAGTGACACACACTGTGCAGCGACAGATGAGCTACTGTCTCTGACTCTACATCTACAAGGTGGACCAACGAGGGAGAAGTGTCTCACAGAGTGGACAGAGAGTGGACACAGGGTTTAAAAACTCCAGCAGCACTGCTGTGTCTGATCCACTCTACACCAGCACAACACACACTAACACACCACCACCCCATCATCCGTGCCTGCTGGCTGGTAACTAATTACATTCCCTCTGCCTTTAAGACAGCACAGCCTCAAGAACCAATTTGAGTAGTGATTTTGCACACGTCACGTCAGTGGAGCTCAGGGAGTGTCTAAAAAGTGCATGTCAAGTCATAACTGATAGACAAATTAGGCTTATACTGATACAGCGATTTAGTGATTGGTGTGGTACAGTTGTGATACAGTGGTGTCACCAGAGACCGGGGTTCGATTCCAGGTCTGAGCAACACCAAAAAGAGTCCTTGGGCAAGACTCCTAACAGTGCATTGCCCTACCTGTAATACCAGTGACCGTGTAAGTCTCTCTGGATAAGAGGGAGTCATTCGGAGATTAACAGTCAACATTTGGACAGTGATGCCATAAAGCAGCAAAACGACACACACAGTCAATCCCTATTCCAGCTGTTTCTCCTCTGACACATGTGCAGAGCTCCTCGTCTCCCCGGAGGAGAGGTTGAATGTCTATGTGATGGAAACATAGACTGATTGCTTTAAACTACTTTCATTGTCTCTCTTTGTTTTATCTGACCTTGCATCTGATCTGTTTCTTTACCCCGTTTACACCACAGCAGAGAGATGAATATCAAAGAGCCTGGCACTGGTCGGCTGCTGGAAGAGGGATAATCTTGATTGAACAGTCCAATCTGCAGAAGGCACAACAGGGCACCACTTTAGAATGGTGTTCTATTCTAGTGCTGCAAAATTGTGGGTAATTACTTAAACAAGCTCCATTATTTGGCACGAGAAAAAGCCCGTAAGATGCTGTTTGGAGCACAATAACAGCAAATTATAACGCCGTACACCTTCGCTGCCTCCATTCCACTGTCATAAGGGCACCACACGCATCGCAATAAATAGTTTAACAGCAGACGAGATGCTTTTTTCATCGTAAGCTGTTTTTATCCTCTCTCCTCTGGCTCCTGTCCCTCTCCAGCGTGAGTCAGCCCAGGACAAGACGGAGGAGACACTGAAATAACAAGCAAAACATCCCCAGAATGACAGCAAACAAGCGACAAACGCAGGGTTAAACCCACGGCTTTGTGTGGACTCTACAAACATAGATATGGAGCTAGCGTCATTCACTCATTCATCTACCGTAACTGCTTCATCCTGATCAGGTGGGTACAGAATCACTTGGTAAAGCAGGAGAACCCAGTCACTTACTCATTCACCTGTGGACAGTCTCATACACTCACCCAGTCACTCTCTCACTCACTCACATCTGTGGACAGTCTCACACACTCACCCAGTCACTCTCTCACTCACTCACATCTGTGGACAGTCTTACACACTCACCCAGTCACACTCTCATACTTGTGGACAGTCTTACACACTCACCCAGTCACTCTCTCACTCACTCACATCTGTGGACAGTCTCACACACTCACCCAGTCACTCTCTCACTCACTCACATCTGTGGACAGTCTTACACACTCACCCAGTCACACTCTCACACTTGTGGACAGTCTTACACACTCACCCAGTCACTCTCTCACTCACTCACACCTGTGGACAGTCTTACACACTCACCCAGTCACACTC
The DNA here is from genome assembly GCF_029633855.1 of Hoplias malabaricus. Lineage (NCBI taxonomy): Eukaryota > Metazoa > Chordata > Actinopteri > Characiformes > Erythrinidae > Hoplias > Hoplias malabaricus. The sequence goes on from NC_089816.1 coordinate 34,413,927, forward strand.
TCATACTTGTGGACAGTCTTACACACTCACCCAGTCACTCTCTCACTCACTCACACCTGTGGACAGTCTTACACACTCACCCAGTCACACTCTCACACTTGTGGACAGTCTTACACACTCACCCAGTCACTCTCTCACTCACTCACACCTGTGGACAGTCTTACACACTCACCCAGTCACACTCTCATACTTGTGGACAGTCTTACACACTCACCCAGTCACTCTCTCACTCACTCACACCTGTGGACAGTCTTACACACTCACCCAGTCACACTCTCACACTTGTGGACAGTCTTACACACTCACCCAGTCACTCTCTTACTCACTCGCACTTGTGGACAGTCTTACACACTCACCCAGTCACTCTCTCACTCACTCACACCTGTGGACAGTCTCACACACTCACCCAGTCACTCTCTCACTCACTCACATCTGTGGACAGTCTTACACACTCACCCAGTCACTCTCTTACACACTCACACCTGTGGACAGTTTTACACACTCACCCAGTCACTCCCATCTGTGGACAATCTCAGATCCTTACCCAGTCACTTACTCACACCTGTGGATAATCTTCCACATTCATCCAGTCACACACGTACACAATCAAATCTAAACCCTTTTCAAAGCTGTGTATATTAAACTGTGTCCTATTTGTGAGGGCAACTACTTGGGGTGATTTTTTTTTTTTGCCGGATCTGGCAACCCTACAAAGGTGACAGACAACAGGCGGAAGGATATGAGGCAGTGTAAAGAGGGGACATGGAGAGCTCATGGTTAATTCATCAGATTGTGAGAGCCGCGGTGAAGCAATCCCACGCTCTCTCATTCATTACGGATGCACCTGAGCATGCCGCTGTGATGGAGGATCACTGGAAGCTCGTACTTTCCGCATGTCTGAACACGGCATTATTCAGTCCGAGCGAGCGGAAGGTCACTGGATCAGCTCCAGTCGTCTCTCTCGCGCCGTTCCGCCAAGAAAGAGAGCGTTATTTTCCCACCGTTTGAACCTGAAATGTGCCAGCAGGCCGGTGGGTCCAGCTGGTGTGAAGAAACACCTCCTGCTGGTGTCACTTTCCACACTTCACTCTCTCCTCACACCTTTGATTGGCTGCGATTGAGGAAACGTAAAGCGATACGGAGACGGGGGGAGGGGGTGATTTAGGCTAAGCCTTAATACACACACATTAACCACAGCATTATAAAACACATTTCTGTGGAATAAAGAACAGGGACAGTCGAGTCCCTGCTGGGGTCCTGAGCGCTGAGGAACAGGGTGAAAGGTCACAACAAAGTATGCAGAGCAACCGTATTTACTTGAGTGTACGAGGCTGTGGATGTAATATAATTTGCCTGATCTAATGAGTCTGTTTATCACACCCTGAAGTGAGGGGTTCAATGCGGAGATCGTCCCCTCTTTGATGCTACATTCCATTGCTGTGAGGAATTGATGGCATACAGCCAGTGCGTCCAAAACTGATGGAGGTACCGATGAAGCTCCGTGTGTCCACGGCTGAACGCTCATCTCTACCTTTAGATACATAGTGTATGTTGCTTTGGGTAAAGAAAGCCAAGAGAAATCCACCACAGTGTTGACCCATCAAATATCCAGACGTTTATTCCGAGGCTGCAGTTCCTCTCATGGTGCAGTATCAGGCCGGCGCTGGTGGTAGCTGTGCAGCGGAGCGTCGCTGATGACTCAAAGCTGTCTTGCTGTCTGACTGGGTTTGAGCAGAAGTGTGTCTATAAATGGAAGCGTTATTTGGAAGCTGCTGGAGTCGGAGGAATACAGATGACTGTGGCGTAAAAACACTCTGCTTCTTCCTGTTGCTAAAGAGGCCGGGCTATGTTGGACTCTACACACATACAATTTTAATCCAATATATAAAATTCAGATAATGTTTTCTCACCATTTGCTACTCTCCTCTGTGTTTGCACTGGAAAAAGGTCCAGTATTTGTACGCAGCCCTGGCTCCGTAAATGGGAAACAAATTAAATGTATTGGTGTGAATTGGCTTAGGTGTTCTAAATAATATACTTACTCACACGCACCGCTCCACCTTAAAAGATACAGTCACTTCTTACTTACACGCACCGCTCCACCTTAAAAGACACAGTCGCTTCTTACTCACACACACACCGCTCCACCTTAAAAGATACAGTCGCTTCTTACTCACACACACCGCTCCACATTAAAAGATACAGTCGCTTCTTACTCACACACACCACTCCACCTTAAAAGATACAGTCGCTTCTTACTCACACACACCGCTCCACATTAAAAGATACAGTCGCTTCTTACTCACACACACCTCTCCACCTTAAAAGATACAGTCGCTCCTTACTCACACACACCGCTCCACCTTAAAAGATACAGAGCTTTTGATTGAACTCAAATGATTTGCTGTGAGAACAGTAGTTCTCCAGAAAGGTCTACATTGGCGTTAAGCCGGGTTTGGAAAGCTGAGATGCCCTGAGCAGTGGGCACAGATGGTGCAGCAGAACTGGGTTGGTCCGGGGCATCCTTTTTCTGAAGCACCATCCAACTCCTTGGACGGGATGCAAGTGTGTAATATCCACTACAGTCCAAATGAAAGGAAACACAACTTGCCCAGAGAGCAGGTGGATTTGGACCTGTTAAAAATGTTCATTTGACCACACGTCCCAAAATAGATCTGGCCACTGCTGTCCAGGGCACACGGTCAAAACATGACTTTTGGCAACGTGGGCCCCGTATCCCAAGTATCAACAATACATGTCGCAAGTGGGTCATGAAAATTTGGGTCCAGACCTGGTCTAGAAAGACTTGGCTCCATCGGTGGGCCCTGATCAGAATCCCTGTTGTTGAGTGGTGCACCATCCTGTTTCTCAGGCACATTTCTGGGGCTTCCCATTGAGTATTTATAGGGGATGTGTGCCCACAACACCCCCAGAAACACACACACACACAGCAGCAAGGCTTTAGCAAGCCCCCTCCCTCCCTCATGTGTCCCATAGCACACACTGTCCACTTCACCACAGTGACACAATCCAGTCTCTGGACCAATCAGAAGGTCCGCCTGGGTCTACCAAGTCATCATTAGTGTGACTGACTACTGAAGACTCTCTTCAAACACACACACTGTCTCCTCTTACACACACTTCCTCCCACTTCCACTGGAGAGTGTCTTCTAATGATGTGTTGTGGTCAGTTCCTCCGACTCCGACTGGACCCAGAAGCTTCTGAAAGGAACATGGAGGGAACTTCTTTTTGACTCTCTGTAGTCTCTCTCTATGTAACCTCTTCTCTTTTTAGTTACATCCTCCTCTGTGTCTCTTTCTTGTCTCTGCACCTTTACTCTATCTTTCTTTTCCATGTTTCTCTGTCTCTCTTTGTTTTCTCTTATCCCTTCTATTCTCTCTCTTTCTCTATATCTGCTTGTCTTCTCTCTTCTCTTCTTCGTCTTTGCTTCTGTTTACGTTTAACTTACTACTTACTCCTGAAGTTCTCCTCCAAGCGTGTTGAGCTCACCAGTGTCATGGTGTTAACAGCAGTGTGAAAAGAGGTGCATTCACATCTCGGAGGAAGTAAGGCAGATGGTGGCACTGTGCATGATTTAGAAGTGGGGGCGTGGTCCTGGTTAATGGGGGAGACTGAACTTCTCTCTGCTAGCCTTGTCTGCGAAGGGTTAAGGAAGGTGCAGTAGCTGCTTGGCTTGTTCCTGCGAGGTGTTAATTGGATCATTAGAGCAACGGATTTAATTACAGTGCAGACAAACGTGCACAGCACATTAAGGATGCACCTGGAGGAACTTGGTCCGTCATCAGAACCGAGGACGCTGTGGAGCTGGGGAACCCAGGCTGATGCGGAGTGCTGAGTGAGGGAACCGGCGAGGGAGCACATGGCCTTAATGAAGCGTTAGATTCTCCGTCCTGATGGAGATGAGGCGACGCTAATCTAGCGAGACTGCGCAGACCCTCAGAAACGGGGCCTGCTTTTCTCTTCGCATTAACTCTCCACTCTTCAGTTTACACTTCTCTTCAGTGCGGAAAGACTGTGCAGTAATGGATATAAGTTTCAAACCCTTAATCTGTGTATTTGCTATTTATGGCATGTGTTTTGTTTGGTAATGTAACTGTGATGTAATGATACAGCAGAAGCCATGTCACCCTCTATGCTTCATATAAACATTGCAGAGCAAATATTACTATATCGCCCCCTGTGCTTCCTGTAGTGTACTGCACTCTGTCACAATTATGCACAATCAACTGCAAAATTTATAAGTAAAAACAACTCAATTGATGCCACAAAAGAATCACATTCCCTAAAGAAGTTCTGGGTCTTAATGAAACATCCGTGACCTGCTGTTTTTTAGCCGTTTTCACTCTGTTCTCTTTCTTCTCCGTTTTTACTCAGTGCTCTTATTTCTCCGCGCTCGTTGTGCCTGTTTTGCTGAGTTTAACCTCGTCTTTGTGCTCTCACATAAACGCGGGTCCAGCGCTGTGATTGGACAGATTCAGACAAGGGGGCGGGGCCATTCTAAAGTCTCTGCACTTGACGTCAGAACCGAGTGTACACTCAGAGATGAGTGGGTCTTAATTGTCTTTAAACCAATGACAGAGTTATGAGAGAAACAAGTGAAATCAGGAACACAGACAAACACACAGCAGTCGCGTAACCGATGTGGACTGTACTAACCTCCCTGACAGCTAGAGCTCCTATCAGGGTTTAGTCAGGCTGCACCGGGCCGGGTTCGGGCCCAGAGTCCAGTGTTACATTAATTCCACAGTGTCGGAGTGTGTTTACCAAACCCACACACACCGGTGACTGAAGAGACAGCAGATAAAACCACTGTTTGACTTTCTGACACTCACCCAAACAAACGTGGACTGTGAATGATGGACGTGACAGAAAACCTTTGTGCCTCTGCCTCTCTCTCTCTCTCTCTCTCTCACTCTCTCTCTCCAGTGCTCCATATCACAGACACAGTGTTGAACACGTCTTATTCATGAATAGATAATAAAAATAACCACAGCGCACTATTAGCCGCGACACTTTCCTGTCCGTTGTGAAAACACCTGGTCTATAAATCCTGATTCTGATTCTGATCCTGATTCACCTCATAATAAGCCCAAACAAACAATAGCAACCTGTGTTGTTAAAAGTCGAGGACCTGTAATGTGTGCTTTGCTTTGTTCCACTTCTTTTCCTGGTTCTGTTTCTTCAGTCTCCTTGCGCTTCTCCTCATTGGCTGTGTTCGTTTACTTAGCCATGTGCTTTGCTACGTCCTGTCCTCGCGTACTTCCTGCTACACCCAGGTCATGGGTCAGTGATTGATTTCCCTGTGTGACTTGTTTAATTCATGTGCCCTTTTCTTACTTTATGCCTGTTTAGGTTTGAGTTTCCATTTGTTTGTTTTTCCTGCCACGACAGCTCTGCGCTCGTATCCCTACGCCACTCCAGTCATGACAGCACCCCATCAATCCCAGCATTAGACCGCAGTAGGCCTGGGTGTGTATAGAGTAGATATTTCTTGTATATAATCATTTTACATTATGTTTTTATCACGTATCCAAACATAAATCTGAACTCCTGTGTGTGACATAAACATGGCGCAGGAAAATGTGAACCCAGCAACACAGCACAGATTTTAATTTCAGAAACACAAAACCCAATCGAATATGATACGCTTTCCTCGGACCGTGCAGCTCTGAGGCTGCGGAGAGCTGATAGAGGCCGGCTGTGTGGTGTACGGTGGGGGCTTTGTGGTGGGTTTCTGAAGCTTGATGGTGTGAGGATGATTGGCAGGTGGCGTCAGAGAGAGCTAGAAGTTTGCCTCCGACTGGCAGCTCTAATTGCCTGACAGACTCCTCTAATCTTCAGCACAAACACTCGGCTGTTTCTATCCGCAGTTTGGAAGACACGCTGTGGGTTTTTCCTCAGTTCTTTCAAAAGATCATTTGCATACCTTGTCCGTCAACAGGTGTCTGTTTGCTTTTATTGCCTCTACAGTTTTTGCCACCTTAAAATGCAGCAGTTCTCTAAATCTGTCATCACTGTTCAAAGTATACCCTCATGGAGTACCTCAGGGCTCAATTCTAGGGCCCCTTCTATTCAACCATTATATCCTCCCTCATACCCAACATCAGAATCGCTCATCATAGCTATGTCCCTCGGCTCTTTTCCTGTTGGAAACAGGACTTGAGGATTAGGTCATCAGTCTGAACTGAGAAACCCTGCTTGAGAGGAACCCGTGGTTGATTTTGGATCGCAAACATCTCCAGCACCTCACAAGTGGATGGAGTTCCATTGCTCCAGAGAAGACGTAATTTGTACCCCTCTAGACCTTGTTTGGAACTGGACATGATGAAATCCGGCTCATGCCTAGCTGCTCCACCTCTCGCATTGCTTCTTTCTTTCTCTTTGTCTTTCTCTCGCTCTCTTTCTCTTCAGATATTACCCGTCTAGCCCTCACTTGGCACAGGACATGGTGGCCTCATGCTCATATGTAGCTGTTCCACAGCATCTCCGTCTAATCTCCTGTTCCTCTGTGGAGAGCTCTATAAACTGTTTGTGCACAACAGAGCATCTGTGTCCACAGTGGGGGCCCACCTCCACAAAACGTGGGGGTTTAAGTGAAGTTTGGGCGAATCTAAACGTGGAGGAGCCAGGTGCAGGGGTCCAGAGCCAGGACTGGGCTCAATCTCGCTGTTCAGACTGAAGGGGTCCGGAAAGTGGTTCATGTTGAAGACGTTCAGCCCGCTTTATTAGGCTCTATCAGATCCACATTCAGTCGTAAAAGGAGTCAGCTGCCTCTTCACCCTCAAACATCTCTCTCTCTCTATACGTATGTGTGGGACCCTGTCAAGAGGGAAAAAAAAACACCCCTCTTCTGACACATCTCTGACAAAGGAGCCAATTAGCTGCCCCTCTCATGGAGCGGGGCCTGTTCTCCAGTGAGTCACTCACAGCTTTTATCTTCCTCTACAAGGACATCCCCCCACGGCTCAGCCGCTGACGTCCCCTCCCTCGCTGTCTTCTGAGGTGGGGGTGGGTGTGCAGAGTGAGACCACAGACTATTTCCACTCTGCTCCATGTTCCATACCAATCTTCCAATAACAGTGCACTAATGATGATGAGTATATAACAGAGGCGCTGGTTTTAAAAGAGTGGCATTGATTGAAATCAATTCTAATATTAACCCTCACACTGCCACAGCTCTATTTTCCACCAAAAGGACTTAAGGCAGACATCAAAGTGAAATAAATCACAGAATAAAAGAAAAAAAAGAAGAGTCTCTTTTAGAAGAAGATCAAACCCATAACAACGGCTTTTGTCTTTGTTTTAACTGTTTTTATTTTACAGTTTTTCACTTATGTCCCTCTCTCTCTCTCTCTCTCTCTCTCTCTCTCTCTCTCTAGTGAACACGGCTGTTTTGGATGCCATCTCAACTTGGACAAGAATCCAGGGGGATGGTCTAGAGTAGCTGCACATGAGCCGGAGCTCACCATCAATGGAAAGTGTGGGTTAGAGAAGTATAAAGACCCCAGCACTGGACTGAAATGTTTACCAACAGCCTTGATTTCAGGAGTAGGTTTACACACACACACACACACACTTTCCCAGTTACTAACTTTGGGTTGGGCTTACATAATGAGTTGGCACAACAGACTCTGTAAGTGTTTGAGTGTGAGAGACATAGGAGAGTGAGTGAGTGTGGTACGGACGGCTGTTCTCTCCGCAGCACAGGCTCCCAAACACACTGAGAGCAAAGAGAAAACACACACACACAAACAGAGAGAGAGAGAGAGAGAGAGGCATGCACACACTAGCGGTCAGAGAGGACTTGTCAAAAACCATCCCACCATCGCACAGTGGGCCTCACAGCCCCCACAGCACAACACACACACACACACACAGCCGTGTACACACTCACAAATGCGTGTACGCCAGCTTGTGTCGTGGGAGTAGAGCTGAAAGCAGGCTAAAGGCAACCTAGCAATCTCCCTATCCACCGACCGCCAACGTGGTGGGCAGAGCTGTCTCCACGGCAACCCAAGCCTCCACTCAGAGAGTGTGTGTGTGTGTGTGTGTGTGTGTATGTGTACCTCACAGTCACTAGAAAACACTTCAATGTGTGGGCTGGACACTGAGGCAATGAATCACAAGCACATGCTCCTCTTCCTCTGGTTCCGGTAGAGATAATTTGCCAGGTCCAGTTCCGGGTTTTACTGACCCCTAGTGATCAGCTGGGTCAGAACCTCCTGCCTAGCCATAAGGTCTTCATCGCCTGATTCATGCAACTTTCACAAAACCTGGAAACAAGTGGAGATTCGAGCGCTGTGGATGACTCAGCTTCAGTGTGTAGAAACAAGCTCCGCCTACCAGCAAATCATTTACATATAATTTACATAAAGAGGCTTTGGTTGATGAGATAAAATGATTAGATGGAGCTCAGAGCTTCTTGAGCCAATGGCTGCACACGGAGGTGAAGTTTAAGTGCACAGCTGCCTCTACTGACCAAACTGTACAGGGTTAAACTGAGGGCGCATCTGAGAGTGGAGGAAATGGGCGGAGTCAGTCATATTAAATAAATGCACATTGTAATATGTGTTTAAATGGAAGATGGAGGAGAAGCAGTGTGTGTTTATATCAGTGCACATGGAATCAAGCATCAGTCGCATCTTACTCACACACACCGCTCCACATTAAAAGATACAGTCGCTTCTTACTCACACACACTACTCCACCTTAAAAGATACAGTCGCTTCTTACTCACACACACCGCTCCACCTTAAAAGATACAGTCGCTTCTTACTCACACACACTGCTCCACATTAAAAGATACAGTCGCTTCTTACTCACACGCACCGCTCCACCTTAAAAGATACAGTCGCTTCTTACTCACACACACCGCTCCACCTTAAAAGATAGTCACTTCTTACTCACACGCACCACTCCACATTAAAAGATACAGTCGCTTCTTACTCACACACACCGCTCCACCTTAAAAGATACAGTTGCTTCTTACTCACACACACCACTCCACCTTAAAAGATACAGTTGCTTCTTACTCACACACACCGCTCCACCTTAAAAGATAGTCGTCTCTTACTCACACACACACAGCTCCACCTTAAAAGACTGAACGTTTCCACACAACTGTAGATGTACCCTTTAAGTAAACAATTAAACAGTTTGAGAGACTGAGTCATTAGAAGAATCTCAAAATAATAAGAAAACACATTAATAAGTAAAAGTTTTTGTTTTGTTTGTTGCGGAAATGCACAGTGTTAGCGTCATTGTCTGCTCCTGCTCTTATTGCTATGGCAATTATTGATGATGTACCAGACCACACTACACTTCAATTCACTGTTCACCTCCCTCTCTCTCTCTCTCTGATCCTCCATCCACTGCAATCACAAATGAATATTCTATCATCCAACCACCCAGCCTTAGACACGTGTGTGTGTGTGTGTGTGTGTAGAGCGGCCAGGTAAAATGAGGGTCATGGGATAAAGAGAGGAACTCATCATCTCAAAATTACCCAGAGTGCTCTGCTCTGGCTGCCCCCATTATCCTGCTGAACCTCACACAGAGTAAAGTGTGATCAACTCAGAGAGAGAGAGAGAGAGAGAGAGAGAGAGAGAGATAGTGGGTGGTTACAGTCACTTGGAGTCTATGGATTAATCCCCTAATCTGAGATAAAGACAAAAAAACAGAGATCCTAAGAAAGACAAAAGATCTGATGACCTCATTATTCTCTCTCAGACAGAAGAGAAGAGAAGCACTTACTCCCTCCTCCCTCCATCAGAGTGTCATTCATAAACAAACCCAGCCAGACAGATATGAATGATCAGTGTCATCTCAGACTCACCCAGCGCTTTTCCACTGCAGGCTCTCTACTCTTCTCTACTCTGCTCAACTGGACTTGACTCGTCTGTTTTGATTCTCCACCAGGTGAATCAGGTCCTGGTTCTGGAAGCGGGTTCTTGTTTAGTGGCTGTTCTCTCGTGGTTCAGAGCGAGTCGAGTAGGGACTAAACCGTGGCGTGTAAACCTTGCAGAGCGCTGATCGTCCAGAGAGAGTCGTCACTCTACGCCACGCAACGCAGACGACCAGCACCAACTCTCCATCTGTAAAATCTCCAGCTGCAGCAGAGATCACGTTTGTTTTTATCCGACTCACGACGGCAGCTCGTAAAATGACGCCGTGGTCTTTTGAAGAGGTTCAAACGCTCCTTGGATCGGTGGCCGACGAAAGAATCCAGCGAGAGCTGGACGCTGCAACAAGGAAGGAACACACTCTACTGATCTGTCTGAACTGATGACGGAGCTGTGTTCAGTCCCAAACAACAACATCACGCCAATACACCATGAGTAAACACCGCTTAACGTTACCACCGCCGTTGTTGTGGTTTCTAAAGCCCACTGTTCTCCTTAGAGATGGGGGTGTGAGGAACGTGGAGATGGATGAATTTCGCAGGGTGAAACATGAACTTGGGTCACATGACTAGGGAAGCTCACAGGTGCAGGGGCCTGGCAAGTCATCACCAAGAAGGCACACGAGGACAATACATAACACCGTTAGAGACGACACCGGAAAACCCACCAGGGACCAATCAGAGAGTAGAGTCCGGTAGAGTCCAGAAGAGTAGGTACCATGTCGTGGAAACACACCATTGGACAAGAACCAGAGAAAGGGAGGGAGTAAGAATGTGAGATTGAAAAGAGAGAAAGAAAACACAACAACAAAAGCCCCACTGTGTTTGGAGAGCACAGGGCTGGGGATGAAAAGCTGATTCCTGGAGGAGAGTGTGAAAGTGACATTTGGAGGAGGGCTGTGGGGTGGGGTGGGGTTGAGAGGGATTTAATGAGAGTGACTTTCTGTCACCACTTTGGGGAATAACCTTTTACGGGTCTCACTGACAACCGTCCCTCACTGTAGACCACCACCGACAGAAGAGAAAAACACACCACAAAAATACGTAAATAAACAAATAAAGAAAGAAACTGAAGGATGGACAGACAGAGACAGAGAGAGAGAGAGAGAGACCGCCTCCAGGAAGCCACACTCGCAACCTTTCCATCATGCCACACTGCGACACATGAAAGACAAGCAGCAGAACTTCAGACGGACCCCTGAAAGCCACAGGGCCACGACATCGATCCCCTCGTCTTTTATCTAAAGCGGTTGAAAACAAATTTCCGCCGGTGGCTGAGGGATTGAAGAAGTAGAGAGGACAATGAAATAAACATCGGAACAGCTGATCGTTAACCGGGGCGGGTCGAGGAGCTCGGGAGGATCTGCGGAGAAGTGAAGGTGCTGGAAAAGAGGGCGAACAGATCAATTACAGCGTGATCAATAAGCACGCACTCACCCCTAACACTGTATGATGATGGGAAAATGTCACAGACACCACGGCTGCTTTCACCGACTGGAGTTCAGACGTCTGACAAAAACGGGGAGACGTGGTCAGGAAGCCACGTTCATTCATTCATTCATTCATTCATTCATTCATTCATCAATTGCTTCATCATGTTAAGGGTTACGTTTTAGAGACTCACACACACTTGTGGACAGTTTCACACACTCACACATTCACTCACTCACTCACACACACTTGTGGACAGTTTCACACACTCACCCAGTCATTCACACATTCACCAAGTCACACACACTCACACCTGTGGACATACACACACACACACACTCACACATTCACTCACTCACACACACTTGTGGAGAGTTTCACACACTCACCCAGTCATTCACACATTCACCAAGTCACACACACTCACACCTGTGGATACACACACACACATTCATTCAGACATACACCCTTGTGGACAGTTTCACATACTCACTCACTTACACACATGTGGACAGTCTCACACACTCACCCATTCATTCACTCACAAACACTTGTGGAATGTTTCACACACTCAGTCACTCAGACACTCACCCAGTCACACACACACTCACCCAGTCACTCACACACACTCACACTTGTGGACAGTTTCACTCACCTGTCACACTCACAGAACCATGAACAATTTCACACATTCACCCAGCCACTCACGCATTTGTTTCACCGTGTGTGGGTTGGTGGGCTCCAGATTCACACATTAATGTGCCCAGTGAGTGAAGAATGGAGATTCTCCTGATGCAGCAATGCCTCTACAGTCAAGGGACTGCTGTTATTACCCAGTGGGCTTTGCTGCATGGCTTGGTCAGCGCAGGCCCGGACCGTCTGGGCTACAGTTATCGATCTGGACAGGGCAGCTCATCTGTATCCGGAGGCCGGACCCCCGGGGTCATTACATTAGCTGCAAGAGGGGGGCTGATGGATGGCTCGCTCAGCTGCAGCCTTCGGGACATAAAGCACAGGAAATGGATCAGAACACGAGACGCTTTGTTCCGGGGTCTGACCACTTCACGAGCCGCCTGGAAAAGCACTGGGCTTTTACGGCTTATAAAAGTCAGCGCTGCGTGAAAACTGAAGCTGGAAAACATCGTAAGCACAGAGAGAGGAGCATAAAAACCAACGTCCCGTCATCTCAATCTTAAAGGGGTCATATCATGATAAACTCCCTACCTCTGTGAAAAAAGACCCCACAGTCAGTCTTCTGTGCGCCGCCTGAGTCAGAAAACACGGGATAAAACGAGCCGTTCTGATTCTGCTCCGCTTCTAACGTCAAGAGCAGAGACTTTAGAATGGCCCCGCCCCCTCGTCTGAGTCTGTCCAATCACAGCGCTGGACCCGTGTTTATGTGAGAGCACAAAGTAACGGAGGAGAAAGAGAACCGAGCGAAAACAGCTAAAAACCAGAGCTTCTGCTCCTCGCTCCTCACTGCTGTGCGCTCGGGGTCGGGGTGAACAGAGAGCGGCTCATTATCATTTAAAGGAACAGGTGCTGAAAGCAGAGATGGACTACAGTCTGTAATTTTAGAACCATACCGTGTTCCTCTATGATCAGTGGAGCTGAGAGAATGGATAATGTGTTTATGGCAGAGTAATGGTCATGTACCTCCACGACTGTGAATTGTACATGAGTAAACATTATGGTTTGACAGCTATGAGAATGGACTGCTGGGGGAGTGTTTTCCAGCTGAAAGAAGACCCCCGAGCTGCAGTCTGTAAACACTGTCTCTAATATTCCTGCATTCCCACGGCAAGGCTTTAAAACGCTCCAGCGGGCCTTTCAGCTTTCAGCAGGAGCGACGCTTCTCGCCTCACGCAATTTGATGTAGACACCCATGCTGACAGATGCATTATAAAGTCACAAACACGCGGGCACGCCGCCCCCAGACGCACCTCCGGGTGGCGTCCTAGTGAAAATGGAGAGTGCCTTTTTGGGCCCTGATGGACAGCCCAAATTGGGCCGGATGGAGAAGAGGTGACGGATAGCGACTCGTCACGTTCTCATTCACAGCTCGAAGAGAATAAGAAAATAACAGCTCTGTCATTTTCGCCTGTTTCAGCCTTCATTAAAAACCTCATCATCATCATCATCTCTCTCTCTCTCTATCTCTCTCTCTCTCTCTCTCTCTCACAACTTCATTTATTGCCACTCGCTCACTTTGCCTCAATCTCAAACAACCTCTGTTTGCTCCCTGCAGACAACACTGCAGACAACACAGGGTCCTGAGCGCTGAAGAACAGGGGGGGAGGGGTGTAACAAAGTATGCAGAGCCACCAATCATATATGTATATTTAAAAAGAGAGAGCAAATCTCTTCCAAGGTTTTATAAAGCACCAGTGTCTTGTAACAGAACACTTTTGGTGCCATATTTTAAGATTCCTTAAAAATAATCATAGAAAAGAGCTGTTCAAAGAAACAAAGTGCAGCTTTTGTGCGCTGAAATGGCTCTTTGTGTTGTCACCGAACTGAAACCCCCTCCATAAGGCACTTGGTGAGAAGACAAAGCATGGAGCAATGTCTCCGCAATCGCTCCCTGTCAAAGTGAGCAGCCGCTGCGCAGACGTTTCCCTGGTAGTTTTTGTAAAAGGCAACAATGGCGGTTCAGGCGGTTCCCTCTCAGATTCACACAGAACAGGACTTACATGTAGCGCAGGTTTCGGTTCTGAGCGAAGGCTCGAGGTAGGATTGTCCGCAGATTGCAGTTCATGATGGTTCTGGAAAAGAGAGGACACAAAGAGCACAGACTGAGTAATTTACTCATGTAACAGTGGTGATATATCACACACAAATCAGGTTTAAAACGTTCTGTGTAACGTAGCATTGTAATTCAGAACTCAGACTTTCTCCTGCTCTTTTGTCGATTGACAGTAGCTTGTGTAGTAAAAAAAATGACAATTTAAATTTTAAAATTGTCTAAACCCAAGCTCAGGCGGCAAGGTGGCGCAGCAGGTTAGTGTCTCAGTCACACAGCTACAGGGGCCTGAGGTTGTGTGTTCGTTTCCGTTCCGAGTGACTGTCTGTGAGGAGTGTGGTGTGTTCTCTCTGTGTCTGCGTGGGCTTCCTCCGGGTGACTGTCTGTGAGGAGTGTGGTGTGTTCTCCCTGTGTCTGCGTGGGTTTCCTCCGGGTGACTGTCTGTGAGGAGTGTGGTGTGTTCTCTCTGTGTCTGCGTGGGTTTCCGCCAGGTGACTGTCTGTGAGGAGTGTGGTGTGTTCTCCTGTGTCTGCGTGGGTTTCCTCCAGGTGACTGTCTGTGAGGAGTGTGGTGTGTTCTCCCTGTGTCTGCGTGGGTTTCCTCCGGGTGACTGTCTGTGAGGAGTGTGGTGTGTTCTCTCTGTGTCTGCGTGGGTTTCCGCCAGGTGACTGTCTGTGAGGAGTGTGGTGTGTTCTCCTGTGTCTGCGTGAGTTTCCTCCAGGTGACTGTCTGTGAGGAGTGTGGTGTGTTCTCTCTGTGTCTGCGTGGGTTTCCTCCCACAGGTCTGGTTTCCTCCCACGTTCCAAAAACACACATTGGTAGGTGAATTGACGACTCAGTAGTGTCCGTAGGTGTGAGTATGTGAGTGAATGTGTGTGTGTCGCCCTGTGAAGGACTGGCGCCCCCTCCAGGGTGTATTCCTGCCTTGCGCCCAAGAACAAATCCAAGAACAGAACACATCCATCACAGTCTTCTGCAGCTCTTTTTCCTGATGGAGCTCATAACGAATGCAGGGCCCAATAAACTCTTCACTCACCGTTTTCACACTGCTTCACTTTTGTTTTTTTAATACAGTGAGAATTATATTTTAAAACTATACAGATCCATAAATTGCAGTTATACATTACAGACAACAACAAATCTGAGAATGTGTGTAATCCCAGAAAAGTCACTGTGTTTGTGTTTATGTGGGTTTACTAATGACAGCTAAACAAAGCAACTGCCGACTATGCCTACTCTCCTCCAGAAGTTACATAGTGCAGTTTCTGCAGTGCTGAGCCCAGAGTAGCAACAGCACAGAGGATCATCACAATGATTCCGAAGCAGTCATTTTAAGGTAAAAATCCTACCTAGTGTTCCTTTAATTTGTCGCCAAATTTGATTTAATTTTGTTTCAATTTAAAATCAGTGCCTCATGGGAATGTATTAATATTTAAATAAATAAATAAATACAAATATTTGAAACATCTCGATAAGTAACATGCCAAAATTGTTATTATTATGCATCTGAGACCCTGTAGAGGTCTAATCTACCAGAACCAGGAGCAGCCGGATCATTCGCCGCTTCGGCCCGGCCCGAGAGAACCCGAGCACAGATCCAAACAGACAGAGAAGCAGAGGCTGAGCTCTGGGGATGAAAATGACAGTGAAGTTCGAGGTTATGTAAATGGCAATGAAAACAAGGATAAGCTGTGATGGTATCTATGGCAACGGTGGCGGCTACTCCGGCTGTGACCGCCCACCTGCGGAGAGGGCCGACTGGGTCATGCCAGCGTCAGGGAGGGCTGAGTAGCTGCTGGTTTAAGGGCTCGTTTACGGTAAATCACACGCCCGGTGCAGAAGCGAACCGACTGAGCGGCTCGTGTTTGGGTTTTTAAAGTGCCTCTGACAGCAGCACGGCTCGGGGGCGACCGTTTTAAAAGGGGGACTGAAGAAAGAGTGAGTAAAAGAGGAAAGAAGTCTTCATCGTCCCTTCTTCCCAGAGCCTCATTACAGCCGAGATGGGCATTAAGAAGCCGTAACCCTGCTCACCCTCCACCCCTCGCCCTCCTCCTCCTCCCGGGGCTATTCTTACCGGCATCTGGAATCTATTATGTTTATTGAACACATCTTTATCAAGGGCATCTGCGAGATGTTTATTTGTGCTGGGTTCGCGCAGCTCTTTTCATTACTGTCTGTGGAGGGAGTGATAAGATTGGTGTGTTCCTTTGCAACAGGTCTTTCAGAACCCCTACACACACACACACACACACACACACACACATCCAATCTGTGAAATTGTGGAGTCATTACATAGACTTCCATTTATTGTGTGGATACTAAATGTTTAACCCTGACCCTAACCTTATTATTAACCCTAAAGGGGCTGTTCCACTACGTGAGCCCTAACCTACTCACACACTACCTGGTCCCTGGTAGCTTTTCCATTCACAGTGGGCCCCACCAGGGTCTAAGCCCAGTTCCATGGGCCAGGACCAAACTTAACTACGGACCACGCAATGGGAAAGTGCCATAACCTTAACCTTTAAACGTATGTCTTGACCTTATAATGTAATATTATACATTGTGGGAACCCGCTGGAGTGGTACACACACACACACACACACACACGATATACACCCTACAAATGCATCATAATGAATCGCAGTTGCATCGTCTACACCTCGTCTCCTACTGATCGTGTCTTAGTCAAATCCACAGAGAAATGAAAGCAGACGCAGTAAAAATGTGGTTTTTAGAATAAAGTACTTGACTATGTACACGGATCGTGATCTGGTCACAGTGCCCCCTGTCGAGACGGTGTGGGGGCTGGGGGGTGAGGTACACTGATGCTGGATGCGCTGGCCATGGACTGTAGGGGGCCTGTGCCAATAAGGCCTCAGGGAAGCTGCTATATTTGCATTTGCTCCGCCCCTTGTACAATTTGGATGTGGACCGGGGTTGTCCATCCATACATACAGATGTGTGTGTGTGTGTGTGCGTGCGTGTTTGTGTGTGTATGTGTGTGTGTGTGTGAGCAAGTGAGAAAGAGAGAGAGTTAGATAATTCACCATCTGTGTGATGCTGAATGAGGTTCCTCCAGTTCTCAGCACGGAGCTTACACCAATCCCTGCTCACGTTCCCTTGTGCAGTTTCTGCAGTGATGAACCCACAACGACCGAGGTTCTGTTCTCTATTTTGAAGCTGTAATTTTAAAGTAAATGTGGCCTACTGTTGCTTTAAATGTAATACTCTTACACTACACTAAATGATCACTGGATTAGAAACACCTACCCTGTATCTACAGCTCCACTGACCACACAGGAGCACTTTGTTGTTCTACAGTTACAGTCTGTAGTCAGCATGTTGCTCTGCATACTTTGCGTTAGCTTTAGTCAATACCAAAAATCTCCATTAGGTTTCTCCATTATTTTCGTATAAGGCTGAGTTTGAGCTCCGAGTCCTTATCCCCGAGACCTTCTAATCAGCTGCTAGAACTCCACCAGGCCTGCAGTAATCTGCTGAGGAGGATGTCGGAGGAAACGGTGTGTAGATGTGAGCGTGGAAGAGCGTCTCCACGGGGAGCCACTGCCATTTTTGTGAAGGAGGAGAGGAGAGCGTCTCCACAGCAGGGAGGAGGAGCTGCAGCTTAGCGCTCGGCCAGACGGAGGGGTGATGGGGACGTAATTAAATTTCCTGGCCGCTCCGGTTCTGTTATTTGATCAGCGCAAAGCAGGCCTTGGGGAGCCTCTTTTGTTTGCGCTTCGACTTGAAAGGAATTAAGACTGCGCTGCTGAACCGGCCGCTGGGGAAACACTATGCCCAAATGACCAGCAGGACGGCTGCTAGCGCCTTGTTGCTGATGCTAACCCAAAAAAAAAAAAAATGTGGAAAATAAATGCTTCACTGCGAATAAGAGACCTCGATGAAGTGGCGGGAGCTTGTCATGTCTGAGCCCTAGGTCAGTGTGAGATTAATGACTCCGGTTGCCAACTTTCTGAAATCAACTTAAGGAACGCAGAGGCCAGGGGACCAGTCTGCACTTGTAAATCCTTTTCGACTGTAGTCAATCAGATAAAGCCAACTACCATCAGGATGGTCAGTGCCTGGCAAAGCAGAATCTGTCTATGTATTTTGCAAATTCTGTATCACCAGTGACTGTCTGTGAGGAGTGTGGTGTGTTCTCTCTGTGTCTGCGTGGGTTTCCTCCGGGTGACTGTCTGTGAGGAGTGTGGTGTGTTCTCTCTGTGTCTGCGTGGGTTTCCTCCGGGTGACTGTCTGTGAGGAGTGTGGTGTGTTCTCTCTGTGTCTGCGTGGGTTTCCTCCTGGTGACTGTCTGTGAGGAGTGTGGTGTGTTCTCTCTGTGTCTGCGTGGGTTTCCTCCGGGTGACTGTCTGTGAGGAGTGTGGTGTGTTCTGTGGTGTGGTGGTGGCTGCTGATTGACTAAATAAATTTGACGACAGATGAAAAGTGTGTTCACTGTTGAGGAGCCGTGGAGGATCCGCCCCTAGCTCTGACTGAAAGAGAGCTGCATGTTTCTGTCTGAAACCATTGTCTTAAAAGTGTGACCTCAAAAATACGGACCGAAACGGGTCCAGTATTGGTCGAAAAAACCGGAATGCATTATTTAGTGTCCAAATAAGTGATGATTGGCAACACTGTTAGTGACTAGCTACAAGCCATTAGCTATTAGCATTTAGAGATAAAGAAGTGCTACTTACAGTCTTTGGATTCCAGTGTACAGCGCCATGTCCACGTCACGTAGAGTCTGGAGGCCTGACCAGTTCTCTATGTGTCTGCAAAGAAGAGGCAAAGCCGTATTAGACAGTAGTACAGAACATAAAAATCAGTGAGTTTTAGCACATTTTGGAGATACGGATCCATATGTAATGAAACACCCAGCGGAGAAGGCACCAAAATGATTTCATGACTCATACTGCAACGTACCTCACATATTTTATGAACAGTGTTGTTCACACACTCAGAACATAGTGTTATAGACCACTGTGCACTGGCTGTACCTCCATTATTCTCCATTCATAATGCTCTGTGCCTATACACTGCTCTTTCTTTGTTTTCGTACTCAGGTTTTGATCAAAGAAGGATAAGCCCTCATGCACCTGAGGGAGTTTTTCTTCTAATGGTCGCATCCGTGGCCCTTTTTACTCATTACAAAATTAAGGATTAAATACACTTGGCTTTAATTAATGTAGTCAAATGAGGGTGCGATTTTTACATACAGACGGTATGGTAGAGGTACATTGTACATTTAGTTAACAATAAACATACGGCAGTGGTATTAAAGTCCAGTTGTGTTCCCTAATGGTTCATTACATTATAATTACAATTATAATACAACAAGGTACAATTATATTACCGAACTAATTGTATTAAATAAGTACCCTTCTGGGTACCACCACAGTGACATTATTTCTGAGAGTGTAGGGACAGGGAAGGAGGCAGTGTGCAAATGCAAGCTGTTTTTATAAAAAAAGGGCGCATAGTGTCTTTGATGTGACGCACTGAGTAGCACCCCCTAGTGGGTTAGTGATAGTACCCTCCCAGGTAGCAATGAATATTTGCATCTGCAGTTCTATTTTGGCCCACATTTGGCCTCGAATAGCAGTAAACAACTCCGCCTATGGGCCAGTGAATGGAGAGTGCAGACTGCGGAACACTCTACAGTGCAGTAACTCTGCTGTTAGAGCCAATATTGAGACGGATTTGTTCCAAATGTGTCTACAATACAAAGCCATTAGTATAAACCAGTTCTTTAATTAACTATACAACAGGATTCTCATTTTAAGCAAAACAGAAACTGACCACTGCTGCACGGAAGATGTCCTTTTAGTCAAAACACTGCCATATGCCACTACTGCTTTAACTACGTGGTGCAGAGGAGCAAATTAGCATCAGTTACAGAGCGCCAAACTTTAACAGGCACTGCACATGAATGTAGAACTCAAACCTAGATTAAAGTGCATCGCCCCTCCACATAGAGTTGGACTAATTGAAAGAGCGACTAAAACGCATGCAATTGCTGCACGTTTGGAGTGCCGCGGAGCTGAAGAAAGCCGTCGGCATGGATGGATATGATTGAAGAAGTCATGGCTAATCATGGCATTGGTGGAGGCAAATTACGAGGTCTCTTGTTAGGGCGGAAGTGAGGAGGAGCAGCTGGAGTCAGCTTTTGAGAGCGAATGAATTAGCCCCGCCATCATAACACAGAGATGCTGATTAATAAATGTTTTCTTGAGTTGGCTCCAATCCTGTAGCGGTGTTTGGGGGGAAAAGAAGCTGCAAATAACCTCAGTCCTCAGAGCTCTTTCTTTTTTTTTTGAGGAACACTGTGGCGTGCCGATAGAGCCTCAGTTCTGGGAAAATTGCAGAAAGTATCTAAAGTATCATGTGGAATCAAAGAAAAGCTCTCCTCGCTTCATATCACACGTTTACAGTGGGTTTTAGAAGAGGAAAATAAAAAAAAAAAAAGCAGAGCTCTTTACAAAGTGCTTCCCCTAAACGGCAGCACATGCAGCTATCATCGAAAACCCACCTCCCTTTGGAAATGAAAAAGGAGGAAACATAATTAAAACTAGTTTACTTTCACTTTGGTTCCTAGGCGTTCATGAGGATACTTTTAAAAGAACTCTACAGGAGCTCAGAACGAGTTTGTAACTCCAGAGCAAGAGAAAATTGTTGGTGTAATAAACCAGGGGCCCTCAGAATGTTTAATCAAAGGGTCAGCTCATGGTTTTTCGGTCTTTCAGGGGCCAGACTGCAGCCAGAGAAGACAACATCTAGAAAACACTATACACCATGCCATAAAGTCACAAATATTTTGCAGGTAAAAAGGTCGTTTATTTTTATTTTCTTGCTTTTTGTATAATAATAATATTTCAAAAATGTACAGTCACTGTGGAGCACGGTACGGCGACTCGTTCCGCTCGTCTACACTGAGTTTAACGGTACAAGTGGGTGAGCATAGAGGGAAAGCATCATGCTGAAAAGTGCAGATATTGAATATCCAAAAGAGCTGATTGAAGGCGCCCTAAAACACAGTCGCAGCTGGGGGCACAGTCCTTTAATCAATAAGAGACGCGACGTAGATGGCTTCCCTCACACAGCCGTGTGTTTACAGCACTTACAGCCACAGCCTGTCACACATCAGGGAGAAATGGCCAATCCTGTTAGCAGTGGGGGCTCGGGAGGCGGGACACAGTAGTCCCTGGATTGGGGCTTAGACATGTCCTTACTGTCTCAACCCAACCCTATGCCCTTGGCCACACCACATGCTTTGCTGCTGTAAAGTGGCTGGTCAAATGAAAGGACCATAGTTTGAAGACTGTAATAAACCATGGGCTAAAAGTAATAGGCTGAATGAATGGGGAGCATGGGGGAACATTGCTGTTATGAGGCACTGATGTGTTCATTCCTCACGGTGGTGTACTCCTTTTCACTTCCTTTTACTTTCACGTTGTACCATCTTTAGGTTAGAGTCCAGTCTTTAGAGGTAGTGTCACCACCTGTTGGACCACCGTAGCACTGTAGCAACTCAACAACCTGCTTCACAACTTCAATCTGACTCTACTCTCTGGTCTCTGGTTGGTTTCCCACTCCCACAGGTCCCCCCTGAAATGTATCTGGTATCGTCTCTAAGGGGAACAGTGGGCTTTGGAAACCACAACAACGGCAGCGGTAACGTTAAGCGGTGTTTACTCATGGTGTATCAGCGTGTTGTTGTTGTTTGGGACTGAACACAGCTCCGTCGTCAGTTCAGACAGATCAGTAGAGTTTGTTCCTTCCTTGTTGCAGCGTCCAGCTCTCGCTGGATTCTTTCGTCGGCCACCGATCCAAGGAGCGTTTGAACCTCTTCAAAAGACCACGACGTCATTTTACGAGCTGCCGTCGTGAGTCGGATAAAAACAAACATGATCTCTGCTGCAGCTGGAGATTTTACAGATGGAGAGTTGGTGCTGGTCGTCTGCGTTAAACTTCTACATCCAGTGTAAATCCTTCACAGAAGAATAGAAGCCATTGACTTCTGCACTAAAGCCACATTAAAGAGCGGCAAAATGCTTATTAATACACTTCATTCCAAGCTTATGATCTTTAAAATCAGTCCCTGGATTTTTTTAACAATAAAGTCCTTCCCACAAATCTACTAACACTGCTAATAAAGGTCTGAAGTCCCATGGGAGGCTGTTAGCATTGTGCTACTTTCACTCCCAGTTAGCTATTCTCCGGGTGAGGCAGGGCTGAGAGAGTTAGCCTCATCAAGCTGAAGCAGTCTGCCTCCCGGAAGCATCGGGAGCCAGAAGAGCAATTAAACCCAGATCGGCCACGAGGACAGGATCCGTCATGTTCCAGAGAAAAACAACCCCAGCTTGGACAGATGCAGGCTGGAGAGGCTTTAAAGAGCCAAAATGGTGAGAGAAATTGGAAGAAAACAAACAGCGGTGTCTGAAGGGCGATGGTGAGGAATATTACGTCTCATTTATTAAAAAAAAAAAACTGGAACAAATAAGAGGTTTCTTTTTAACTATAATTGACACATTAGGTTTTTGAAAATGAAAATGTTTATATTCTTTAACTCACAGTAAACAATGAAACACAAACACAGTGTGTAGAATTTCCCACAGTGTGTGAGTGACTGGGTGAATGTGTGAAACTGCACACAGGACACTCCAAATCCAGCATCGACAAACACTGCTGTGCGCCAAATCCAGATGAAACATAAATGACCTCATATAAGGGTCCTCTCAGCTCTGGAGTGCCCAGGACTCAGGGTATGGACACAGTGCTGGAGGTGGATGCTTCATCCGCTGGTCAATTTCAGAAGATGACCTGGAGCCACACGTGGACACTGCACCTCATTATAGCAACCAGAGCAGTACTCACAGGAGGAGAGGGAAAAAACAACATAACAAACTTCAAGATCGCAACAAGGCTGACCATTAGAAAAAATACCACTGCCAGCTCTGTGAGAGCAAATAAGAGGGAAAAACAACAACAGCAGCAGCTAGCTCTGCACCATGACTGTGTCTGTGCCTTCGGAATGGCGTTCCCTGTGATCCAGAATGCAAGGAAAAGCCCTCAGGTCAGAGATGATGTCATATGCAAAGGTTTGGGAACCCTCCAGTCAAAGCACATATTTTGTTGAATTTAAAGTGAAGGTATGGGCAATTTGTATGGGCCACAGTGTGTGGTTTGTTGGCACAAGGGTACTACCATCCTTCCTAATTGTGTTTTGGCTGGGATAGGAGAGTCCAGCAAAGTGTTAACTGGTACAGGACCTGAGCATCAGGAAAAAAAAAAACATGTATTTCCAAAATACAGGAGAAGGAAAAAAAGTAAAATAATAATAATAATAATAATTCTAAAGTATTTTTGGAGCCTTTCTATTGGTCCATGCATTATTTAATTGTTCACACAGTGAGAAGGACAGCTGCTGTGTCATCTGTAAATCCTTCTTCCCGATAATAGTTGGGGTTGGTCCAGAGCCTACATGGAATCATCAGGCAAAAGGCACTCATTTCAGTCCACTAAAATCAATAGTTTTAGGAACCAGAGTGATTCATCATTGGCTTTACATGAAGAATCATTTGGACACCAGTTTTCCAACAAGATCTCAGAATATCTCGGTATATGTGCGACTAAAAGGAGTAGCAGGGATATCCCTAACTCTTACACAAGCTGTTATTTTATGATAAATAGTCACTATACGATCGGGAAATCAGTTCCCGACCACTGGTGGCACTTGTACCTCATGTACTCACGGTAGAATTACAGAGAGACAGCTGTAAACTATTGTGGGAGAAAGTTATTTTGGCTCTATTTTGGAGCTGAAGATGAATGATAGGTTAACGTTATATTTAGAGTTGGGCTTAGAATTAGACGTTTATAGTTAATAGACTATGGCGCAGGGTTAGGGTTAGAGTTAGAAACCCACAGATGTCAGTATTTTCTCCTTTAAAATCTATGATCCCCAGTGTATTCTCTGAGTTTAATGTAGTTTCAGTGGAGTATGGCCCTTTACTTCAGAAAAAGCAGAAAACAGCACCAGTAGCAGCTGATTTTTCGAAAGTTAGCTGTAAAACTCTAGTTCCACCTTAAATTGTGAAGCAACTACATTCTAGTGCCTGAGACTACTGCAACATTTAAGGTGGAACTAGAAGAACTAGAATCTGAATTGAGCTCCATGTCACAGAAGAGTGAGGGGGAGGGGGGGTAATCTATGATTGAGAAACTCCTCTGAAGGTGAATGAGACCCTAAATGTAACTCTTGTAACTCTTGAAGGGTTTCATAGAGGAAGAATTTAACTAAGGTAAACCTCTTTGAGTTAGGCTGAAGGTTAGGGTTATGTTTAAGATTATGGGTGATTTTTCACACTGGACACTTGTCACAAATAAATATTTTCCCATTGACTAGGAGCACATAAACCTCTGCACACGACTGTAATTGTTACAGCACACTTCTCTTTGTTCCTTAGATTTATGACTTACTCTAACTACCCACACTGCAATTACACCCCGCCTAATGAGGCAGCGTTTAATGAAGGATAAGGCTGTGGCGGTCCCCCTGGCACTTGTGAGACACTGATGTAAAATCCTGCCCTTGTGGTTTTGTCACTGTGTAGTGACTGCCCTGGCATTCCCCTCCTGTCGTCCTGTCCTCCCATCGTCCTGCAGGGAATATCGAGCAGCAGCTGCGGGCAGGACGCATACGACAGGTTTGCGAAGCCAAGGAGGCCGCTTTGCGAATCCTCCCTGAGGACCATCAGCCACTAGACCCTGAGTTTTTATCACCTATTCATTTGCGGCACTTAGCACCAAACGACTCGAAACTTCTGGGATTTGCCGATGTGTCGTTTTCAACATCCTGGTGGCTCAGTCATCCCACAGATTTACCCTGCCCCCTCTGTCTTGCTCTCCACCATGTACTATAGTACTTTATATCTCATTTTTTTTATTTTTACCCTTACCCTTTATGAATGTCATCTTGCCCCTAGGAGAAACAGAAGTATAATGAACATATTCACTCTATTTCAACACAACAAACGCCTCCAAGAGGTCAGAAAGCCTTGTGCACCATTTCTAAAGTGGTAAGATACACAGAACACACCAAGAGCTCTGATTCAACACCATGAACATGCACGTGCTGGGACTCCTTTATCACCCCAAGAAAAGGCATTCAAGCTATAGCCACTAGGGGCCCTACAGAAAAATGCTACTTGGTTTTAAACTAGGAAATATCTAATACAGCCCAATGAAGCATTGACCACATCCGAGAAACACTTGAAATTCAAGAAATTCATTTGGCAAAAAGTATTATCAGGTGTAAATTAATGCAGCTAACAGTTGGCCTCAAATATTTTCATCTGAACTTTAATAAGCTTGAATAGCAATCCATGCACACCACATACTTGAGCAACTCCTTCACATGGAACTACCTCCTGTGGAGAGATGTCTCTCATACCCAGACTCACTCGCATGGCTGAATCTCTCAATGAACATCTGAGGGATCTGATGACAGGAGCGATTCAGGCCAGATGGTTTACCACAGCGTTCCACCTGGGCACACGGTTAGACCTCAGGTGCCACATTTAATCTGCCATAATCCTTTGAGTGAACACTGTAGTTGATCACATACAGGGTGTTTGAGAGCACCATGTCTTTCTGTAAATTACATTCGGTGTGTCCTACATCATGCTAAGCATGTGCTGCCATTATTTTGAAAGGACAATGGATTAGTGAAGATAATGCCAGAGGTGAGAATCAAGTGTGAGCAGCAGCAACCTTCAAATAATCTACAAGGCAAACCTGTCAGGAAAAGACTCATTTGTCATGGGGGGACCAGTGGCCTGTTTGTGCTAACACAGATCCAGACCCTGGTGTTCTGAGGAAATCTGAAACATGAGAACTCAGAAGGGACATTTCTGGTGAGGGAAGGTCCAACCTGGAGAAATAGGGTGGAATCCAGAGAGAGCACCATCAACTCTGCAGGGGTGGTATGTAAACCTGGTTTGCTCGGTCACTAGAAAATTAGACCTACTCTAGTGAGTTGATGGTTGTTTTTTGAGATTGCATGTTTTGATTTAGGATAATCATCACCACCGTCATCATCATCATACAACAGCAAAGGGTTAACATACAAACACAATCCACATCAGCGAAATCATCAGCACCTCATCTATCAAACCTGTGAGTGACTACCCAGCTCCAACACCACCATCAACGTCATCTTTATCATCAGCATCATCATTACACATCTTCATGTGCCAGTAAAGGGTTAACTTACACGCATTTAGTCACATCAGAATATTCAGCACCACCCAGTCCAGTAAGTGACCACCCAGCTCCTCCCACGACTACACCACCATCGTCATAACTGCTGTTGCACAGCTTCATAGTTGTGATGATGTTGTTAGCATTTTCTTGTGGCATGATGTCTCCGGAATATAAAAGAAAATTATTCATGGTATACACCATTCCAGACTCTTACCCAACAGTTTCAGGTAATGAGACGTAATGGAGTGGACAGGTCTTCTCTTACTCAGAAGGAAAGGAAATAGAAAGCCCAAACTAGACAAGAAGCAAAGTACTCTGAGCATGGAATGGAAACTGTTCCCCTGATTTGGTCCCATTTGACCACTGTATTCTAAAAAACAAAAAAGGCACTCATCATTACAAATAAACGCAATATCATACTGCCCACACCCCAGTCAGGCCCTGGACTCCTCCCAGCTGTATCAGCTACCGGTGATCAATAGCTGCAGACACAGAGATGGATCAAAGTTAGGGAGTGAATGATGGACTGGACAGGTTTCAAAGAGCACACTGAGCCTCCCCCCAGTGACTAATTGACCAGTGGACTAATTGATGGAGTCATCGATTGGGGAGCACAGTGGCTAAATGGCCAGTAATGAGTCAGACAGGGTCTTCAACGAGTCTCCAGAGCACTGAGGACAGGAGTGGATAGAAGAGGATTTCAGGAGTGGTTCTAGAGTTTCACAGCATGCACCAGCAAGACTAATCTTATAGCAACTGTGCAGTTGATTTATAGGTGTCTTCTGCTCTCTTTCTGTGTTGTTTTGAGTGGCACAAGCGTTGTCTTTTGTAACATTGTTTAACCTTTTTATTCTGCAATGTTCCTGACTTTAACTTATCCACAGCCTCAACCATAACCAGTAGACTAACCTTAAAGGGAACATCTATGATTGTGGGTAAGTGCAGTTCTCTCTGGTTGTTACATTCGGAAGCTCCATGTCTTTTAAGGTGGAATGATGTGTTTGAGGGGAAAACAATGACTGTGCGTTGGTGTCTGAAATGTAACATTTTTGTAGGTTTTTATTCACTGTTTGAATTCCCATATAAACTCATTTATAACTCGAGGTGTTTAGTTTTGTAGCACTGTCGCCAATGCAGTTAGGCACCTCCCAAATTTGGAGACATTTCCACCTTAAGTGATCTGAAACAGCAAAAATAAGTGAGTGTTACCCCCCTATGGAGCAGTAATAAAGCAATATCCTAATCACGATTTGTGCTTTTCAACGTTTGAAGTTATCTCCATTGTATAAAAACACTACAGATGCCTCTGCCATGAGCAGAGAGAGAGAAAGCCTAGATACCGGACTGAGACACATTGTTTTTGTACACATTTACAGACACTGGGGCTTCGTAAACACATTAGAGTGGTTTCCAGCGCAGCACACGGAGAGGAAACATCTGACTTAAAGGTGAACTTCACCTTTAACTCTAATCATAACTCTAACACAAACACTAGCCATGAGCCTAAACCTAAACTCTAATCTCCTGAATATCAGAAGCCACAGGATTAACAGTTAACAGCTCTGTTTCTGTGATTCTCCATCAGAGACAAATAGGAATTTAGTTTGGATTTTGTGAAACAGTTTCGGCAGTGGATAGAATGGGAACAAATAATCACAATCAATCATACCATAGAAATACTAGGAATATATGGGCTACTCATTTAAATCATTTAAATAGGATTTTACATTTAAATCATTGCTAACAATTGCCTTGCTTCACTAAAATATGAGTTTTGTTGGTTGTTGGTATCTTGTGACTTTCCAGAGGCATTGTTTATTTGGTCTGTGACACTTCATTCTAAACAGATGTCATGAAATCATCAAAGCATGTCAGAAACAAACACAAATAAAGTGATTTCTGCTTCGCATTCTGAGAACATTGTCCAGTTATAGCACTGAATAATACCCAATATTAAGCTTAGTTTATAACAACACCAGCTAAAATATTATCCTGGAATTTGTGTGTGTAAATGTCCAACACTCCTATGTTGAATGAATGAATAATATTTACACTCATACCATGCTTTTCTAGATCCCATAGAGCAATACACCATCTATTAGGTAGAGAGGAGATATGAGGGCGTGATCACAGGGGAAGGTTTAACTGGACATCAGGGTCACCCCTGAACTCAATTCCAGGAACTGCCCCAGGATCCTTACATCTCATCTGAAGGATGGCAGTATGTATTCAGTACAGTGTCCCTTTCACTGCACCCAGGCATTGGGATGTATGCAAACCACAGTGAGAGCGCCGCAACACCCCCCCCCAGCAGCCACCCAAACTCGCCTAGGAGGAGGGCTCCCATCCGAGTACTGATCCGGACCCAGACCTCCCCCTCCCTCGTGAGAATGAGATGGCACACTCCTCTCCGCTTATCTCCACAGACCATGAGGACTTTTTACAGTCATGTTCGTTCCCAAATAAAACAAATAGGGCTCGGAAGGTCATGCCCATAATCAAGACCTCATTCATGTTCTCAAGTTATATATTAAAATAAATGAAAGTTTAAAGCTACGGTGGAGGGTTGTATTAGTGTTTTGTGGCAAAGTGCATCATCTGTCATTCGACAGGAAAATCATTTACAGGCTGTGAATATTTAAACAGGAGTTGGATCAAAAGCATGTTCTGGGCATTGTCCTTTGTTTCAATAGGTAGGAGTTCACTGGAAAACTGATATAAGAGGAGATAACAGGTCCAGTGTAGGGTTGCCATGTTGATGAGAAAAAAGCTGCACAAAGCACTTCCAATTAAAAGCGATGTTATTGCTGTTGTTACAGTTACAATTACATTTAAACAGAACTGACTCTACACCGGAGGTCTCCCAGTGGCCAACTTATAGCAGACTTCGTGTTCTGTGTAAGTCTAACAAGACAACTCTTGCATTACCTCTGCCTTCCAGTTAGCGCAGACACAGTCGGCTACACCATGCAAGCGTCATCCATATGTGAAACAGAACGACGTGAGCTGTTACACTTTAATTTGCATCCCATTACCTCGGCTCACACATACTTCACACCTACCTTATATTGAAACCCTGACTCTTTTGACGGATGTCATGTTTGAGTGTTGTGCTGAATATTCAGCGCTCCCTTCTTCGATGTGCACCACGCATTTCAGACTCTTCCCTCTGAATGACAGTCAGTCCTCTAGGGATTTGCATAGAAAGGCTCTATCACATATTTATATCAATGCTACTCTGAATACAACAGGTAAGCCTCTCGTTCACAGCAGGCTTTGATTGTGCTTGACGAGAACCACTGCCGTTTCTTGCGTCAGTGCTAATAAGACGTCGTCTTAAGTGATATTCCGTGGGGACACATGTCCATGAGAAAATGTTACCACAGGATGTCTGTAATGTTACATGGCGTCTCTGGGAGTCTAGTAACTTAAAGAGATGAATGAATGAATAAATGTAGAAAGGAAGCCATAATTGCTACACTGAAAAGTGTTTTGTCTCTTTCATGGCAAGCGAGGCGTGGTGGTGCTGCAGATAGTAAATGAAACTGTCCACATGACTGGGTGAGTGTGAATGAAAGGGTGACCCTGGTCAGGACGTAGCGGTTACAGAATGTGAATGAATAATAACAAAGGGATGTAGGTTGTGGAGATGTCCTTGTTTACTGAGGGTGTGTTTTTGTTGTAGCACTTCACCTCCAAATGTTTTCTTTAGTTCACACGAGTCCAATTGTGTTCACACTGTACTGATTTAACCTGGGCTTATTTATGAAACCAGAAGCTGAAGTAAAGCAGAAGCACAAAACAGGACGCAGCTGATAACGACAGAACTACAATCACTAAGACAGTCTGTGTTTAACACGAGGACTGTTTTCCAGTCCTCGTGTTTTCTGTCTGAGCAGAATCGCTTTGCTTTTTGTCGCTGTGTAAAAGGTCTTCCAGCCACATCAGCGTTCAGTGCTTTGATGGATTGCATTCACACTAAAAGCCAAAGGGTTTTATAAGAAATCCTAAAAGCATGGCTAGTTTTCCAAGCCTCTCCTTCACAGTGGTGGTGTCTGAAAAGCAGAGAAAGGTGGGTCACGGCAACAAAACCAGACCTTTTTTACCACTCACTCAGGATTTATCCTAAAAGAGAAAAGCCGACTTGTTTCATAAATATGCGAGTGTTGCAGATGCGCGTACGCGGAGAGAGTGTTATACAGGGAACCAATGAAGCGGGCAGGCCAACTGTAAAACATCTCCACGCTTCAGCCTCAGGAGAGGAGGGAAAAATGCAGAAAAGGAATACAACACCACGGGGCGCAACAGAAACATGGCTTTTATGCAGCGACGCAGTCTCTTTATCTTCTGAAGTCACAACATTTACATAAAGGCAGGACGTCAAACTGCATTTCTCCTTCCCTTTTGTAAAGCCTTCTTTCCGAATCACAAAGTCAGCATCGTTTCGCTCTCCTTTACATAGTGAGGTGTATTCCCCAGCGAGGAATCCTTGCAGAACTGCCTTTGTGTGTCAGAAAATGCCTTTCCACTGAGCTGACAATGAGCAGATCCCTGCCTTACTGAAAAAGAACAGTTAACAACAGCCGCTAAACGTCGTTCTAATGCATCTCCTCTGCCTCTCAATGGGGAGTGTATTAGACAGAGATGACTCCCTCCGAGTGGCACACAAACACTCACCGCACACACTCCTTCATTTATTCTCACTTTCTTAAGATGCTTTATGGTTCTGCACTGTCCGCTTCTTACAGGCAGTTATGTATACCCACACAGGGATTCATTCATTCATTCATTCGTTCATTCATTTTCTGTAACTGCTTCATCCTGATCAGGGTCACGCTGGGAATAGATCCTACACAGAATCGCAGAGTGCAAGGCACAACCACAAACTGAACAGGATAAAACACACTCAAACACTCACTCACACACTCACTCACTCACACACACCTGTGGACAGTTTCACACATTCACCCAATCACTCACAAATTCACCCAGTCACTCACACACTCAATCACATCAGTGGACAGTTTCACAAATTCACCCAATCACTCACACATTCACCCAATCACTTACACACTCAACCAATCACTCACACACTCAAACACATGTGTGGACAGTTTCACACATTCAACCAATCACTCCCACATTCACCCAGTCACTCACACATGCTCTATCTACCAACATGTGTTTGGACTGTGGGAGGAAAGTGAAGACACTGGAGGAAACCCACACAGACACAGGGAGAACACCTCACATTCCTCACAGACAGTGACCCGAGGAGAGGATCCCACCCAGGACCCCGAACCCCTGCAGCTGAGGGACATAGACATACACTGCAGCGCCCCCTGCTGGGCCCAGAGCAGGGTTATTATTATTGTTAATAAAATCTATGCCAATAATGAGACCTAAAACTGCAACACACACTAAGTGGCAGCCACGGTCTGATGCTTAGAGCAGTGCCGGTGGAATGCAGGAACAGCACCTTCACCACCTTCAACATCCATGAGGAAGTGTGTGTGGATGCTCAGTGCCACAAAGGGGTTAGATTAAAAACCACAAGTCACTCTTCTCCAGGCCCAGGAGGACATGCTGAAGACAGGCTACGAATACGGCCAATGGATTCATACACAGCTAGATTTTGAAAGACATTATAATCAATGGAAAATGACTGTGAGACTCAGAAAAGACTGTCTCTTAGTGTCACAGGGAGCATTGGTGAAGACTCAGGTTTGAGTCCCCTCTCAGGCAGTGTTACAGGAAGCCTGTGACTGTAACGTGACGGAGCTGCCCTGGACAAAATCGTCTGCAAAATGGCGTAAAAATAAACTATAAAATAAACCCGTTCTCCAGGATAAATGTAAAAACATCTGCGCCACAAAAAACCCTCCGAACGCAGCGTGTACAAATCTCCTACAAAGGATGTGGCGTGAACATTAGCATACGGCTTTCATCTCCATGCTGTGGCTCAGTGTCAACAAGCCATTAGCTGCTGGAGGCACTGCAGGATTCTGCTGAGTCTGCAGAGCCATCCCGATCCTGCCAGGTCGCAAAAAACAAGCCCAGGATCTGGAGGCAGCCACGCAAACCCACACTCCCTCCACCGCCTTAACACACCGCACTTTCATCACTGGGAAAAAGAAAAGCGTGAACGGAACACTAGGTGCTGTTTAATACAATCAACATCCAGGAGCATGGCCACTCCCACATGGGGGACCCTCTACATGGACAATAAAGAGGTTCATTCATTTACATCAAAGCAATTTGGGAATTCATATCAAACACATGACCTCTTTAGTAAAAATAGTTTGCAACTGTGTAAATAAGATGTCAGGGTCTTTGTGTGTTCATTTGTTGTGTTTAAATTTGTCTTTGCGCTCTCACATAAACACAGGCCCAGCGCTGTGATTGGACAGACTCAGACGAGGGGGCGGGGTCATTCTAAAGTCTCTGCACTTGATGTGAGAAGTGGAGCAGAATCAGAAGCGCCCATGTTTTCTGCCTGAGGCAGTGCACAGAAACCTGGCTAAGGGGCGTGGGGGGCAGGGGTCTTGTTTCACAGTGTGTGGGTTGGTAGGCTCCAGAAAAAGGTGATGTCCTCTTTACAGTAGCGTAGTTAATAACGGGGCTTCTACAAACTTTTGGCCATACAGTGTCTTCCGAGGTTTTTTGGCTCTAACAGGATTAATAACGGCTTGATGCTACAAACACTTTCAGTGCAGAAACGCATTAAAATATTCATCCATAATTCACTGGAACCCAAGGATGTGATATTGAGCTGTTGTTGTGGTTGGACCCTGTGTGAACCCAGGACGGGACGCAGTCCGGAGCGGAAGCCTGAGGTAAGGAGGAGTTTGTTTGCCAAAGCCTATTTGAGAAGATATATTTCACAAGAAAAAAGAAAAAAAAAAGCCTGAAAAGCCTCTGAAAAATATTGGATTATTCTCTTAAACCTCAAACACAGCATGAGGCACCACGGGACGCTTCCTGCACCTCGGGCCTTTACTCACTCCTTCTCTCATTTCACAACATTTCGCACTTCACAAAAGCTTTTAAGCAGGTTCACCGTCCTGGATTAATCGCTCTCTGGGTCTGCGGGCGTAGTTATTTATTTGTTTATTTCTTTTATTTACTTCACGCCAACTTTTAGAGGCATTTCCTCCATTAACACAAAGTGTCTTTGATGTGAAGCACATAAGCGCTCCCTAAATGTGAGTGAATGTGTGAGTGAGTATGTGTTTGAGTGAGTGAGTGCGGATCAAGTGCTCTGGAGGTACTTTGTTGGGAAGCGTCTTGTTGGTGGATAGCGTCAGGAATGAACCTACAAAGAATTTAAAAATATAAACACAGTCAAATATATAAAAAAACGGTTAGATTTGATAGTATTCATGCATTCCCAGATGTTATATGTAAGTATAGTCATTTAATTAGTACATGAAGCAGTGAGTGTGTATGCCCGTTAGTGAATGGATGCATGAGTGAGTGTGTGAATGAGTTACAGATCATTTCCATTAGATGTTTTCCATCCAAAAAAGAAAGAAAAATACACAAACAGGGTAAAAACACAGATGCTATTCATCACTTCTTAGCACTGCCTCTAGCATTTATGTTATTTACCATTGAACAAGATGTGACTGTGCAGTTTACAATACTCTGGGTGGGTGGAGAGAGAGAGAGAGAGAGAGAGAGAGAGAGCACGAGAGAGAGACAGAAAGAGAGAGAAAGAGCGAGAGAGAGAGAGAGTGAGAGAGAGATAGAAGGAAAGAGAGCGAGTGAGAGAGAAAGAGAGAGAAAGAGAGAGCGAGTGATAGAGAGCACGAGAGAGAGAAAGAGAGAGAGAGCACGAGAGAGACAGAAAGAGAGAGAGCACGAGAGAGACAGAAAGAGAGAGAGAGAGAGAGAGAGAGAGTGAGTGAGAGAGAAAGAGAGAGAGAGAGAGAGAGAGAGAGAACGAGAGAACTGTTTGCAAGGGTTGCAAACAGGAGCTAAATTGATGTGAGGGTGAGGGGTAGGAAAGTTTATAGAATGAACTCCACATTGTCCACATTCTCTTCCTCCTTACCCCTTAAAACTCCCCGTTCTCAGACCCCTCCCTAAGCCGAGCGTACACTCTACAGCGCTTGGCAGAAGGCAGAGACGGCCTACAACTGAGCCTCACTTAAGCACCGTGGCTCCTTCAGGAGGAAGAATGAGGATGCTCTCATCATGAAGAACGTTCCTTTGAGCTGGAGAATGGCGTTCCTTGAGAAGTACGAGAGCTGGAGCGGTGCTAAAGGCTGTGGGTGTGGGAATGACAGAACTGAGAGGCTTTACGCCGGGGTGTAATCTCAACACCACCATCATGTCCGATTATCTCTGTATAAGAACAGAAAGGACATGATCTAGAGCAGCTGCACGTGAGCCCGAGTTCACCATGCCCAGTGCCAAGTGTTGGCCTGAGGGGTAAAGCCACCTGTTTGGGGCTTTACTGTAGAGCAATGGGAGCAATGGGACTGGTGCACCTGTACTCTAGTGACCTCTGATTTTCACTGATGTGTTAGTGGTATTCAGAGCTGGATCCTTCAGTGCTGTTTTGTCTGGTGTTAATGAGCATGGAGTGGTTGCAGAGGGGAGGTCCTGCAGACTGTTGAGAAGTGTGGACCATGTGTGGGAACTAAATCATTCCTCAGTGAACAGTGGGTTCATCAGGTTAACAGAATTCCGCAATTGCCCAAGGGCTACTAATACATGTGAGCTTCATGCCGATGGGTATCCTGTTATTTCCTGTAAAGACTCACATCTATTTATTCTCTGTGGTCATTAATGCAGCAGCAGATAAACTGAGAGGGTTTCTTTTAGGGCTTGGTATGAGGTGGAAACAAGGCCATTATCCCTCCCCATTAGAGACCTGTAGTCCCTCCTGTTATCTCCTTAGGATATACATGCATTTTCTGCTTCTCCACCAGGTGAATCAGGTCCTAGTTCTGGAAGTGGGTTCTTGTTTAGTGGCTGTTCTCTCGTGGTTCAGAGCGAGTCGAGTAGGGACTAAACCGTGGCGTGTAAACCTTGCAGAGCGCTGATCGTCAAGAGAGAGTCGTCACTCTACGCCACGCAACGCAGACGACCAGCACCAACTCTCCATCTGTAAAATCTCCAGCTGCAGCAGAGATCACGTTTGTTTTTATCCGACTCACGACGGCAGCTCGTAAAATTACGCCGTGGTCTTTTGAAGAGGTTCAAACGCTCCTTGGATCGGTGGCCGACGAAAGAATCCAGCGAGAGCTGGACGCTGCAACAAGGAAGCAACAAACTCTACTGATCTGTCTGAACTGATGTGCAGTGCTCTATCAAATCAGGGCCTGGTAAGCGTCCTTCTGAAAGCGTGAACGGAGGGGTCCCAGCAGTGTGTAAACTGGGGTCTTGCCATCTGTACGAGTTGATTAACACTTCTGCAGGGAGGGCTTGAAAAGCAATGCCTTGCTTAATGTTGTTTATTAGGCGTTTGTGAATGTTGACAAGTTCTCGGCATTAAGAGCCTATTTTTAATGAGTGTGGAGACGTGTACTGCACTTCCCTGTGGTCTTTCATCTCCGCAGAATCTTTTTTCTTTAAAGGATTTGTAAAGCAGCACAAATTCTTGCACGTGTTGCTGCAGATTACTGTCGACCGTACAGAGAGCACTTATTTACCGCTTTATAGCAGTGCCTTAAAAGTAATAATCCTGCGACGGCAATGCAAAATCATAACACCGCATTTCCACTTGGAAATATGACAGTGGTGTTCTCCCCAGCCGTGTTTACTCACAGAATAAAAGAGTAAAATATATCACAGAGTCGTTAATGTCATCATGTCTTTTCCCACGTTAAAAACGATGGCTTTTTCTGCCGCTGTGTGATGTTTGCGCTAATCTTCGAGGGCTTTGTAAAGCTCAGACAGAAAGCAGTGAGACACACTGACATTCTCAGTGTGCTTCAGCTATGAAAGCCACTTAACTTCTATCTGTGACTGAAATCCATAAGCTAAAATTAGCCTTAATAAATCTAATGATAATTTGCATTAGCACACATTAGCACTAGTGTTAGCACACGCTCCCGGTCTGAAACAGACCATGAGGTTCAAGAACGACAACGCTGCAAAATGAAGGAAAACACCTTTGTAACTTTGAAATTAGGCTAATGTGACAAGATCTTTAACTATTTTTTTTTTTTATTCTGGTTCCCAGTCTTAGTTAGCCTCATCCCGCATTCTCACCAGCAAGCGACAAGTTGCATACGTCACTCTGGTGTGTGTGTCCAACATGCAGCTTCTGACAAGAAACGGTAAACAATCAATCAGCCAAAACAAATGCTATATCCGTCTGGCTAATGCCTTTCAGGCTTCATGTTTCTTCAAATAGTCCCTGTGTATGTGCACAAGTGCAACGTAGAAAATCTGAAAACTAGAAGCAGTTATAGCCTTTTCCACATTTACAAACACACCACTGAGCGTGGGAGCAGCTGGAAACCTTGGAACACTACGTCTATTGGCGCTTTTCCACTGCATGGAACCTACATGACTCTCCCACTGGTCCTGGTCCCTGGAACCGTGTACTTTTTCAGTCCCTGCTCGGTTGCAGTTCCATCTGAGTTGAGTAGGTACTCGGAACAGCTTGTGAAATCCCCCCGAGGGGTTATTGAAGAGGTTCAAATGCTCCTTGGGTCATCTCATTTCACTGCTAGTTGTACTGTATATAACTGTGTGTGTGTGTGTGTGTGTGAGAAAGAAACTTTGATTTGATTTATTTTCCATTGCATTTATATGTATTTTTGCGTGTGTGCATTTCACGCACCCATGACCCTGACACACTGTTGCACTTGTGTGTATTACAGATTTGTCGATGATATTTCATGCAATGTATAGAGGAGACAGTGAATATTAATAAGCTCAGGTACTGATCACAAACACAGTGCCTAATCATCCCAGGGGAATGGGGTGGGGTTTAACGCTAAAGAGAATGCAGTCCCATTGCATCACCGATCATATCTGAGAGTTTTCACCACCCTCTAGCCATCACTTTCCGTACAGTATGATGTCTATAGACTTATGTATGTCATTCTATGCTTCTCTATTGATTCCACAGACTACACCTCCACGGCTGAAAATCTGTGTCCATGAAGCCTGCACCTCAGAACTGCTGAATTCACTGATAGCCAACCGTAATTTTCCACCAGCATGAAACAGATTCGGTTCCCATTTCTAAACCTAATTTGGAACAACATTTCCCCCAACACAAACAGGCTCTGTAAGCAGACAGGCAGAAATGTTTGTTCCCAGCTGGAACCAAAGAAGAGTCGGTTCTTCAGTGTAAACCATGGCACAGTCCGTGAGGAAGTTGAGATAAAGAAGCTCCAGAAGCTACCAGAGCCTCAAATAAAGCGGGATGAGTCATTTACAGCATGTTACATCATACTCAATGGTCTTCTGGGTAAAGACCAGAGAACCAGAAGGTTAGTGTGTTCTCCCCGTGTCTGCGTGGGTTTCCTCCGGGTGCTCCGGTTTCCTCCCACAGTCCAAAAACACACGTTGGTAGGTGGATTGGCGACTCAAAAGTGTCCGTAGGTGTGAGTGTGTGAGTGAATGTGTGTATGTGTCTGTGTTGCCCTGTGAAGGACTGGCGCCCCCTCCAGGGTGTATTCCTGCCTTGTGCCCAATGATTCCAGGTAGGCTCTGGACCCACCGTGACCCTGATTTGGATAAGCGGTTACAGATAATGGATGGATGGATGGAAATGACCCAGTTTGTAATTCTCAAAGAAATTGCTCTGGTCAGTGCAAGTCGAGGCTTGTGGGCTGCTTCTCCCTGCTGTTCTCACCGTCCAGGTACAGCAGGACATCTTTGGAAACACACTGAAAAACTCCAACTCATCCCACATCATTTCCACATATGTATTGTATCTCAGTCTGATCTGACCGCTCTGTAAACAGTGGATAAACCTTGACCCTGTCCTGACTCTATCTGTTTATCTCTGGCTCTGAAGCAGAATTCAGACACAGCCCCACTGAAACCCAGTCCCACAGCACCCCCTGCTGATGATGCATCTTTGATTCCCATCAAAAGTTTTGGAAACATGGGTTGGAGTCCATTTGTTGAAAAGAGCTATGTGGGACATTCACATTCACATACATCTAGACACTGTGAAAAAGCGACTGATCTGAGAGCAACAACAGAACCTCGAAAACCATCATGAGACCAGCTGTTTTCCTCCCAGAACTTCACTAGATCAGCACTAGAACGACTCTAGTAATATTTCAAGCTGAATATTTGCAGCTGCTTTGCCATCACTTCTGAAATTGACCTGTTATTCAGCGACGCTAGCTGTGTTTTATCCATATGGGTTCAGAGACATGTTTGTCAGCTCTAACAAAAGGGCCCCCAGTGCGTTCTGGGCTGAGGCCTATTAACATGTCAGCCAGCTCGGCCGGGCTGGGATATTGTCTGCGCTTCATTTGAAGTCCCTCTTCAGATGGCAGCTAGCCTCTAGCAGCACTAATATATGCAGTGTCCAAAGTTATTTTGATCGTGCAGTTAGGAAACAAGAGCTGGCATTAGTGTCCTCCTGGCCAGAGAGAAAACGTTGGGCTGTAGTAAATGTTTTAGATTAACACTGGAGCCAATTAC
Organism: Hoplias malabaricus; assembly: GCF_029633855.1. Taxonomy (NCBI): domain Eukaryota; kingdom Metazoa; phylum Chordata; class Actinopteri; order Characiformes; family Erythrinidae; genus Hoplias; species Hoplias malabaricus. Next base: position 34,452,921 of record NC_089816.1, read on the forward strand.
TATTCCGGGGTTGGGAGGAATCAAAGAGAAGCTGTGAAAACGCTCTCATTAGCTGGAGCATATGACAATGTTTAATCCTCATTAGGAAAGCCAGGGCTGGGTAGAGCTGCTGAAAAATAAATAAATAAGATAAAGTAAAATACAACTCCAAATTGTGCTGATATTGTAAAGCAAGCCACAGCAGTGGCGGTGTTTACCGAGACTAAAGAGCAATTCCTACGCAGCTTAGAGAACGGCTGCTTAAACAAGTGGCGAATGGCACTGATGGCGGGATCAAACGTGGCCTAAAAAATCTGCTCAATTGCTTTTCCATAAGGTTCAGAGGGCTTACGAAATCAAACGTGGCTGAATTAATTTCCGTATCTGCTTTTCTATCGAGCTCGTTTTTTTTATTTTAGCCGTGGATCAGTGGCTGGAGGAGCTCTGGCAGCGTGGAGGAGACGGGCCAAGGCCCAGCTTAATCAGGTCAGCATTAAAAACCTGCGCTCGTCTTATTGAGTTGGTCTTGTTTAATAACAGTGATGGAGCCAATGGGACAAATGCAACTCTGGACAGACAGGAGCCGTCCAGCACTGAGCGAGGTGGCCAAACTTGCCATAGTCCACACACACACTATACGTTGTCTGGACATAATATTACACATACAAGGGTTGGACAATGAAAGTGAAACACCTGTCATTGTAGTGTGGGAGGTGTCAGGGCTAAATTGGAGCAGCCTGGTGGCCAATCTTCATTAACTCCACATTGCACCAGTAAGACCATGTGCATCCAATGGTTCAAACACTGTGTCCTGAAGGCGATGCCGTGTATCAGGACGACAACGCACCAATACACACAGCGAGACTGGTGAAAGACTGGTTTGATGAACATGAAAGTGAAGTTGAACATCTCCCATGGCCTGCACAGTCACCAGATCTAAATATTATTGAGCCACTTTGGGGTGTTTTGGAGGAGCGAGTCAGGAAATGTTTTCCTCCACCAGCATCACGTAGAGACCTGGCCACTATCCTGCAAGAAGAATGGCTTCAAATCCCTCTGACCACTGTGCAGGACTTGTGTATGTCATTCCCAAGAAGAACTGACGCTGTATCGGCCGCAAAAGGAGTTCCTACACCGTACTAATAAATGACTGTGGTCTAAAACCAGATGTTTCACTTTCATTGTCCAACCCCTGTACATATATCAGAATTCAGGTTCAAACAAATACGTTGTCATAGGTAGCCTAAGAATTTGAAACTCTCCAGTCGGTTTTTGCACTCAAATCTTTACAAAGTCCCAGGAGCTGTAAATATGTAAAAAAACAAAGTGTCTCAGCCCAATATGCTAGGTTTACTCTCTTTCTGCTCATGGAACAGGCACCTGGATTTGTGTTAGACAACGAAGTGAGTTCCAAACGTTGAAAAGCATGAACCAGAATGAGGATGTTACTCTATTCCTGCTCCATAGGGGGGTAACTCTGACTTATTTTTGCTGTTTCAGATCACTTAAGGTGGAAAAGTCTCCAAACATGGGAGACGGCTAACTTTTAAGTGTTACAAAACTAATCAAGTCGAGTCACATATGAGTTTCGGTGGGAACTCAAACGTTAAATTAAAATGTACAAACCGCTCCACGTACGAACAACAGTTGATTTTTCCCCCTCAAACGCACTGTTCCACCTTAAAAGATGCAGAGCTTAGAGCTGCGTTTCCCCACAAGCAAAGATGTACCCTCTTCAACTCTGTAAATACTGAAAAGTAACCTTAGCTTTAACAATAACCTTAACCCAAACCCAAATTTTAAAAAATCGTCACCTTAAAACGTAATTAATTACATGGTGGGGACCAGATGTTTGTCCCAACAAGACAGACAAGCCGCCACCATGTGAGTGTGTATAGAGTTTGTAGTCCGCACAAGGTGTGTGTACGACTAGCCACAAGTTCATCTACATTTGTATTATCAAATGTCTCCACCTCATTGGCTTCGACAGCAGGCTTTAACCTCCAGGGCTCAGCACAGACAGAGCTCACATCCACACGCTTCAGCCTGCGATGTCTAGCGGCGTGACAGTGGAGCAGTGAGAGTGGCTGCGTATGTAGATGTGGATGAGAGTTTCTGAGTGGTGGGTGGAAGTCAATGACTCATGACAGACCCGTTAGCAGCAAGAATAAAGAGGGTCCCCATCTGGTGACACACACATTCATACACAGTTTTTTATGGCTGTATGTGTGTGTGGGAGGTGTTTATAACAGAACTATATCACATTGTGAGGACAAAAACCTGTGTACACACTCATTTTGTGGGTGCCCATTACATTTGAAAGCGAATACATGTTTTAAGGTTATGCAAAGATTAGAGTTAGGATTAAGCTAGTTGTAAGTCTCCACAGAACGAATGGAAGTCTGTGTGACGTCCCCACAATCCTCATTTACAAGGCTATGTGCAATTGAGAATCTCCCAGGGTGTGTCGTAACTCAGCAGAATGATTGAAGGCATGTAGACAGAGGCAGACGGTTTCTGAATGATCGATTGTTCACTCGGACTAACAAGGGAATGAGCAGCGCAGAAGCCGAAGCCTGCCGTTGATTGACAGCTCCCTGTGTACCGCCGTGAACTGGCAGCTCCATTACCTAACCCCCGAGAGCAACCAGAACGCACTCTTCCCCAGAGACGCCGCAGATAAACACACAGGAAGTGTCAAGGTGGGAGGTGAGAGAAACAGAAGGCACATTCACAGCGCTCGCTGCTAGCTACTGACACCGCACAAGTGTGCTAAAACCTGGCAGTGGAGCTCGACTGATCTGTTCACAACTGAAGAGTCCATGACTCAACTCAACACTGCTGCCTTCCATATGTCCGGCTGGGAATTGATTCCTGTCCAGTTTGCATGAAGATGTGGGGGTCCATTTTGCATTTAGGAACAGGGTGAAAGGGGGCTAAAGTATGCAGAGTGACAGGCAGACTACAGCCTGTAGTTGGAGAAGTATAAAGTGCTCCTGTATGGACCATGGAGCTGACAAATGGACAGTGAGTGAGTGTACAGATCTAGACCAGAGTGCTATATATCTCTGTGACATATGGGAAATCAACATGCACCTCCAGCAGTGTGCAACATCAAAGGTCTGAGATGGGAAGAGTAGTAGGGCAGAGAGTGTGACCACAGGTACAGAGTAGTGCCTCGGTCCGGTATGTTAGGCTTTCTCTTTCTTTCTCTCTTTGCACTCAAATCTTGTCTAATGTGTTTACGAAGGCCCAGGGTCTGTAAATATATATATATATATATATATATATATATATATATATATATATATATATATATATATATATACATAAACAAAGCGTCTTAGCCCGGTATGCTAGGCTTTCTCTCTCTCTACTCATGGAGAGACTCCAACCACTGAAAAGCTTGAACCAAGATGAGGATGTTGCCCTATTCCTGCTTGGTGGGTAATATAGACTTATTTTGAGCTGTTTCTGATCCCTTAAGGTGGAAATGTCTCCAAACTCAGGAGACGGCTAACTGTGTTACCTACTGTGCTACATAACTTCAATTATGTACAAACAACCATCATATTTTCTTCAAATATCCTGGTCCACCTTAAAACGAGTTTCTGAATGTAAAACAAGTGCGAGAACAGTGCTTACCCACAATCATAGACGCTGCCTTTAAAGATAGGGTTCTGTGTATGTAACTGTGTGTGGACAGTAAGTGAAACAAAACACCTTGTGTCCATTTTCAAGAATGAATTACAAAGAATGTATTGATTATATATGGTTTCACAAATTCAGGTTTAGATAGATCTCTAGATCAATATATTGATCCTAGATGGAAAATCTAGTTTTACAGCAGAGATAATAAAAACATTCATTCATTCATTCATTGTTTGTGACCCTTATCCAGTCCTTCACAGGGTGACACACACTCACACATTGAAGTTAAATTAGAATTTAAATATAACCCTGTACAAACAACAAACACATTTCACATCTTTGAAAGACACAGAGCTTCTGAATGTTAACAACCAGAGAGAACTGCGATTACCCAGAATTGTAGACCTTCCCTTTAACATCAGGCCTAAATAACGGTAAACCAATGAGAAAAGAGCTGGGTAATGGTTTCACTGGAATCTGCCCTGTGTGTTTATAACTAGTTTGTAAGAAACTCTCGCCTGCTCTCACGATGTGACAGTTCTCGAGAAACTCCTGGAGTTGTCTGTCTTTGTGAGCGATCTGAAAGTGCAGGATGTTTCCTTTAGGGCGGGTCGAGTAGTGTGGGGACTCTGAGGGCTAACAATAATCAAACACTGAAGTGTGGGCCAGGCGTCCAGACTCTGTCCCAGGAACTGCCCTGGGGTCTTTAATGGCCTCAGAGAGAACCTTTTTTTATGTCTCATCAAATGGCGCTGTTTATTCAGTACTGCACTCAGGCATTGGGATGCACACAGACCTCAGGGACAGTGCCCCCTGTTGGCCCCAGCAACGCCACCTCCAGCACCTTCCAAGCTCGCCTAGGAGGAGGGCTCCCATCCAAGTACTGACCCAGACCCTCTTAGTATCAGTGGATTTTAATCTCAGCAAAATGATATAAGACAGGAGCATAACACAGATTAATAGAATATAAATAAACAGTTTATTTACAATATACTAATGATAACTAGTTAATATTATCCAGCATTTCTCTCTCTCTCTCTCTTCTTCTAGAAATATTTGTTTCACCTCATGTTTCTGTTTCAATTCCTTCTCTCTCTCATCTCTCTCTTCTTTCCTTTTCTTGTTAAATCAGGCCTCTCTTTCTCTCCCCTTTCCTCACTGTCCCATATCTGTCCTTCCACATCCCTCTGTATCAATTCTATCTCTCTCTCTCATCTCTCTTTTTCTTCATTTCTCTGTGACAGTATGTAAAACCAGGCCCCTCACTTCCTCCCTCTCTCTCTCTCTCTGTTCTTTAACACATTTCTGTAGACATGGACTTTGTTCCTGTTGGTCTCTGTTGTCTATTGGTTGGCTCCGAGGAGGATCTGGGGGAGGTGGAGAGTTAAAGGAGGGAGGGGAGAGGAAACAGGCCGTGTTTCAGCTTCTGAAAGAGGATTTGGCTCGACTCGCGAGGTGCTCTTCATGCCTCCAAAGTGAGGGGAGAATGGTCGCGAGGAATTAAAAACAGCATGTTGCCAAGTCTTTGAGATGTGTGATGAAAAAATGCAGATAAACAAGGAGAAGTGGGGGGAAGGCTGGGGGTTAAAGGAGTGGGCCTGAGCCAAGCCAAAGACTCAAAGTACAGGGTAGAGGTTGGAAACACTGGCTGGAGAAGGGTACTGTCGCATCATATTGGAGTGAAGTGAGTGAACAGAGCACTGCTAAACAAACTGCAGAAAATACTATGCAAATAAAAAGTGGGACATCATATATTTAAGTCTAATAATTTGGAGGTGTGAATCCACCAACACACACACTGTGAAACAAGACCCCCCCCCCCCCCAGTCAGTTTCCTGTGCACTGCCTCAGTCAGAAAACATGGGATAACATTTATTGTTTAGGTTGTTTACACTGATAGCGATTGTGCTATACATGGTTCTATACAGCGACTTTTAGAAAAGGATCCGGCACCAAAAGTGGTTCTTCTATTGTTACGATGTCAAGCTTGTTACAACAGAGGGATTGATTTTGGTGCCGTATAGAACTTGAAGAACTCTACAAGAAGATCCTACAAGTGTTCAGGGTTCTATATAGAGCCATGTTCGTTTCCAAGAACCATATTGAAGTGTGTACAGTAAAAACACATACAGCAGATTCATTATTGGGTTGAAATCCCTCTTTGATTATTACTAGATTGATTATAAAAACAACACACACTGGAGATTCATATTTTGTCATTTGTGGTCAGTCCCATCTTCAGATTCATATGGTGTGTGTGTGTCTGTGTGTGTGAAGTCAGCCATGTGTTTAGATCCTGTGTAGATCAAATTGCTGGCGCGGTCAGTGGAGCATGGCTCTGAACTGAAGGGCTCTGGACTCCTCGGCCGCTGAGAGAGCATGTTACCCTGCTTGATGCACAAACCGGACCATCTGTGCTTTTCCGTGTCCCAACCCCTCACTATCGCCACAGTACGGCCTCAGAGTACAGAAACAATCGCACTGCCAAGTTCCCCTGTACCTGTGCACATCAGAGTGTGTCGACAGGTTTGTACACCATCCTCGTAATCCATGAACTGCTCATGTGGTCTCCATGTTGAAGGGTAAGTAAAGCTTGCATTACAGCAATAGGGTGAAGCCCATATTCCGACTCTCACTCTGTATGATCTTAATAAACGTATTTTTAAGGCTCAGACAGCAGGATCTTGTCTTGTCTGAGGCCTGAATCTGTGGCTACTCCCAAATCCATGACCACACAGTCTCCACTCGCTGAAAATGATTTGTTTGTCAACCAGCCATGAGGGCTTTCCATTAAGAATCTGTTAGATGAGATCACGCCACTATGCCCACTGTGTCGTCTACAGGTAATTACTGGTATTACTCATTGAACTTACTACCTGTAGTCTCAAAACAGCAGTGTGTTGGCGTCCTCTCACAAACTGCTCTTGAGAAATGTGACTGTTAGTTGCCCCCTGCGACACTGAAATTAAATGTACACTTCTGTTGACCCCCACCCCCCACCCCATGCTTTATCTCACGTGTTGAAGAATATGTCTCCATCTTTCTCCTCAGCTCTGAACAGGTCTCTGCATCTCTCCCCAAATAAGAGCACTGCTTGAAAGAGGGAAGTGACTCAGAGCACCATGGACCCAGGACCCTAGGACCCTGTTTCACCAACAAACTACAGTTGCTTCTTACTCAAACACACAGTTCCACCTTAAAAGATGTGGAGCTTCTGAATAAAGACAAACCAGAGGAAACAGAAGTCCCCCACAATTGTATACATTGCATTTAAAGCAGTTGTTGACAGAAGGAGATGCTCTGAAGAAGCTGTACATAAGCTTAAGGTCATGCTGCCCAATGCCAAGCCTCCATCGGTCAGTGGAGCAGAGGAATGAAGTTCCCTGGTCACGTGACTACACAAAACCCTGGAGTCTCCAAGAACGCAAGACCTCCAGTTCAACTTCTTCATCCATTTTTAATGTATTAAACTCGTACACTTTTGACACTCCTGCTGCAGAGAGACCGCATGCTGCAACCTGCTGTGCTGCTCTCAGAGCCTCCAATAACAACAGCAGCAGTGGCCTCCTTCCCTGGGTGGGTAGGATGCCACCCCCACCCCGTCTCTCTGCTTATGCTGCTAGCTAACAAAAGCCTCTGTCGGCTGATGCAGCAGATTTAGACACTGGAATAAAAAATGTGAGGAGAAGAAACAGTACACAGAGGGGGGTAAGGGCACAGAAGAGCTTCCCCAAGTGATGCCCCACGGTTGGGTAGAGTCTCTCTAAGCTGGCCCACACCTCCCCTTGATGTTGAGGATGAGTCGGAACACACCTCCGTCTCCCGTCAACAGCAGCATCCAGAAATAACTCCTAGCAGTGTTTATGAATAATGCAGCGGAGAAACCAGTCGCTACAGGTGCACAAACACCCAGCTGAGCTCAGTGGGGAGGCTGGGAGGGGGCCGAGGGTCTGAGCTGCATACACACACACACACACATACTTAATCAGTCTGGAAAATTTTATGTCTGTAGTTAACTCTCCAAATGCAGAGACCTTGTACGTGACTGCACTTAGGGAGTCAGCAAAAACACATCTTTCTACACTGACCTTAATGACATCAACATGTACAGACAGTCTATGAACGTAAATTGACCGTCCATTGTGGAAGCCCTGTGCTCAGATCGATGTTGGACCCTTTTTCAGTGACCTCAGATTCACATGTGCAGTCCACATTCAGAGCATTTGGCAGATGTTCTCGAATGAACGGGTTCCAAGGGCAAAGCTGCTTGCACTGAGACTCTAGCCAAGGTGGACCTTCCTGCCAAAAAATGTCCAGCACTGGCCTGGTTTTACAGTCATGCATGTTTCTTGGATGACACAAATGGCATTTGTCCACCGTATGGTCCATACTCGACACCACCAGGTGAATCAGGTCCTGGTTCTGGAAGCGGGTTCTTGTTTAGTGTCTGTTCTCTCGTGGTTCAGAGCGAGTCGAGTAGGGACTAAACCGTGGCGTGTAAACCTTGCAGAGCGCTGATTGTCCAGAGAGAGTCGTCACTCTACGCCACGCAACGCAGACGACCAGCACCAACTCTCCATCTGTAAAATCTCCAGCTGCAGCACAGATTACGTTTGTTTTTATCCGACTCACGACGGCAGCTTGTAAAATTACGCCGTGGTCTTTTGAAAAGGTTCAAACGCTCCTTGGAATGGTGGCATGCCGATACACCATGAGTAAACACCGCTTAACGTTACCGCCGTTGTTGTTGTGGTTTCCAAAGCCCACTGTTCCCCTTAGAGACAGAATTTTGAGATAACACCAGATACATTTTGTGGAGGAACTGTGGGAGTGGAAAACCAAGGTAACTGTTGTTTTAAAGGGTTAACTCATACCTGTTTGGGTATGGGCCTCGGCTGCTGTGCTCAGTCCCAGGCTTTAACGCCTTCAGTGTGAAACAGACCCCACCCCCTGCTTCTTTTCACTCTCAGCAAGTCAATTAATGTGAAGAGATGGAGAGATGTGTGGAGAAAGAGGCTTCATTCAGCCACTGTTCCTTCTGAAGGGGATCTGAGCTCAGGAGAGTAAAGGGGGAGGAGGGGGGGTCTATAGGGGCTCTTTGGATTTAGATTAGACTCTCTCAGTGAATTTAGACTCTCTCTTCCTCCCTCTCTACCACTCTTTCACTCATTTCCTCTATCCCTTTATCATTTCCTCATGGCTTGGAAACTCTCACTTTCATTCTTCTCTCTCACTCTCCCCTTCCCTATTTTTTATCTGTCTATACTTTCTTTATGGCTTTGAGACTTTCCCTCTCTTGCTTCTGCTTCTCTATCTTTTTCTCCATTTCTTTCTCTCCTTTCAGATTCGTCCCTCATTTCTTTTCTTCTTCCTTCATGGATTTGAAGCTATATCTCTCCTCTGCTTTATTCTCTCTCCTTCTCACCTTCCCTCATACCTTTGTCCCTTCATTCCTTTATCCAAGGCTTTGAATATCTCTCTCTCTCTCTCTCTCTCTCTCTCTCTCTCTCTCTCTCTCTCTCTTCACCATCACACTTATTTTAGAATGTTTTTCTGCAGCAGGACCCCGTTTTCTCATATTCCACTGAGCTGTTCTTTAGTATATCTGTTGGAAGAGAAGTAGCCTTGGACAGAAAGTGTGCACTATCCATCTCTCTCCCTGTTTCCAACAGGGCTCATAATACTCACACCAACCAACGGGTCACAGAGACCCAGCTCTAAATCAAGCTCTGCTTTTGATCACGCCACTTTGAAGTGGTCTTACAGTGACACAGCAGAAGGGAGTGAATCTGAACCTAATAGAACAGAAGCTACGAGACTCCCATGCTATCATAAAAAAAAGCTACACGAAGCCTATTTGCATAGTTATTAGGTCATATTTTTTAAATCACCACAATATTAACAAATCTAATTGAAATGCTTTGCGCTGTTCCTCATACCTGCCGGCGCAGTACCATGCTCCTTTCTCTTTCCACCATTGCACTACAGCTTTCCCTTCTTCTTCAGGCTTACATATTCAAAAAAGTCATTTAAATCAGAATCCAATTACCATCTGAAACATCCCGTCGGGTGACAGAGTTGTAATTATTTAGGAAACAGTGGCCGTGCCGAGCTCTCTGAGTTTCCTGTGCAATTATGAATTAATTAAAGGCAGATATCCCACCGCACTAGTGCGCCGGGACATGAACTAAATATCCATTGTTGACGTTCTGTGCTCATATCAATACTTAAACCTTAATTACAGCAAATTATACACTAATGATTGAACTACTGTGCTTCAAACATAATCTCCAAAGGTAGCACACACAAACACAGCAGACACTAAAGGTGCTTTTCCACGGCATGGTACCTACTCTACGGGACCCTGCTCTCTGTTTAGTCCCTGGTTCCTGATTGGTTTTCCACTCCCACAGCTCCCCCCAAAAATGGTGTCAACTCAAACCCCATCTCTAAAGGAAACAGTGGTCTTTGGAAACCACAACAACGGCGGCGGTAACGTTAAGCGGTGTTTACTCATGGTGTATTGGCGTGTTGTTGCTGTTGTTTGTGACTGAACACAGCTCCGTCATCAGTTCAGACAGATCAGTAGAGTTTGTTCCTTCCTTGTTGCAGCGTCCAGCTCTCACTGGATTCTTTCGTCGGCCACCGATCCAAGGAGCGTTTGAACCTCTTCAAAAGACCACGGCGTCATTTTACAAGCTGCCGTCATGTGTCGGATAAAAACAAACGTGATCTCTGCTGCAGCTGGAGATTTTACAGATGGAGAGTTGGTGCTGGTCGTCTGCGTTGCGTGGCGACTTTCAGTATTCCTCAGTATGCCCTTTTTGAAGAGGAACACCACTGTTTGTTCAGGAACATTTGAAGGCTTGTCTTGCTGAGAAGGAAATATTCCAAGTGGTTTGATGTGTGTCTCTTTTCCAAAAAACTTCATAATTGTGGGAACCACCGTTCTGTTTGCATTACCACAACTCCACCCCGTGGTCTCAAACAATGAAACCTGAAATGGTGGGAGATGGACAGGAGCTCATTTAAACTGTTTTCACATATGAACTCCTGAAAATGTGTGGAGAAGCAGGTTCACACATTTTCTGAAGGTGTTCTTTCACACGTGTATCATAAAGCCAGAGGTTTTCTTGGTCAGAAGCATTCTCACTTTTGGAATGGGTAAAGTCCAGAAAAGTTATGGGTAACTGTGCAAGTCAACACACAATTTTGGAGATCATCCTGCACACTCCAACTAGCGCCACCAAGTATTGAGAAAAACACACTCAGTGAACTCTGAAACATTTCCACCACCATGTTTTACCTCATGCCATAGAAGGTAATTGACTTAGAACTTCCTTTTATCACTGATATTAAAGGCAAAGAGTAAATAGAAAGAACTGGGTAGTTTCTTCACCATTATGATGTACAATTACCTCACTATTAGTGCCTGCAGGTGGCCACTGTTGTGCAGAAGCTAAACAGCGATTGGCAAGAACTACAAAGTGTCTGAAATGATGCTACCATGAAGTGCAGCCTTGAAAAATCACTTGAAATTGCACTTGAACACAATGCCGTAATTATGGTATCATTACTGGCTTTCAGTGCCTTTAGTGTCTGATGTTTAAGGGTTTAAAAATGTCAAAAATATAGTTAATTGTGAGAAACTGGAGCAGCAGAAAATAAAGGCAGGAGAATCTTTACGCTAGACGTGCAGGTATTTGCCCTTCAAACATGTGCAGTACATTTCATACACTCATTACACACACTAGTGTCCCCAAAAAGAACAGACATCTTCATTTTCTATTTACAGAGGTCCTAAAAGCAATTACTTATTTTTGACTGTGATTTATCATGATAACGTATTATTCTTTTAATTATCATGACATAACAAAAGCTCTTTTTCTGAGATAATGAATTAATTCCAATGCTGTGTGTAAACTGCACTGTCTACCTGCCGTGGCATACGTATGTAGCACAGTATTAAATGGACAAATACAACATAGACAATTGTAGAGACCTGCTGTTCTCACAGCAAAACAAACTCCCCCTCAGGTTAGGGTTCAGTCAGAAGCTCAGCATCGCTTAAGGTGGAACGGTGTGCTTGTGTTCTGTTTCTCGAGAACTGTAACATCGCGAGAGCAGGCGAGAGTTTCTCACAAACTAGATGTAAACAAACATGGCATACAGCAGTGAAACCAAAACCTAGCTCTGCTCTCGTTGGATTTTACGATCTTTAAGGCTTGACGTTAAAAGGAATGTCTATAACTGTAGTTCTCTCTAGTTGTTTACATTCAGATGCTCTGCGTCTTTTAAGGTGGTACGGCGTGTTTGAATTCTCACCGAAACTCATTTGTATCTCGAACTGTTTAGTTTTTGTAGCGCTTTCACTCTGTGTTTACTTTCATGTAAAGTTAGCATTCAGTAATACATCTGAAACAGCAAAAACAAGTCAGAGTTACCCACCTATGGGCAGAGCAACACCCTCATCTCTCTTCATGCTTTTCAATGTTCTGAGTCTCTCCACCGTCCAAATGCCTCCAAAGGCCATTTCTCATTTGTGGCTCAGACAGCGTCTCACGGAGAGCATTCAGAACAAACACCAGACATTTTTCCAGCACACAAACCGCCCGGAGGTCTAGTGAACAGTGGAACAGATGAACTATCTAAACTTTATAAAATGTGTATTGGATTAGAAACCCAATAATCATCAGCCACATCATCCAGATTATTATTAGTGTTGGATATATCATGTCTTCTCGGGCCACAACGACAGAGCAGCACTGAGCCATAAACAACGTTGACACATAGACATTCACTGACACTACATTTAATTTCTTACCTAAAATCATCATTGCTCTTCCAGATTTCATGGGCCATGTTGTTATAACTTTGCTATTGTTGGGGTGTATACTTGCTTTTCTTCATTTCATTATAAAAACAATGTCTTCATGTGATAATAAACGGAATAACTTGTTTTCTTCATGAAGCAAATCAAGTGAGCTGTGTGTCAGAGAGTGACTGAGTGGGTGTGTGAAACTGTCCAAAGGTGTGAGTGACTGAGTGAGTGTTTGGTGCTGTGTCCAGGAGGCATTTCTACCTTGTGACCAGTGATACAAGTTAGGCCCCAGACCCACTGCAACTCTGACCAGAATGAAGTGGTTATAAAAGATGAATGTAAATAAAAATGTAAGGGTCATTTCACACTCACCTATCACCCGCAACCACAACAGTGTGGCCTCAGGCTCAGTCACACACTGCTGTGGTCTCTTATTACGACTTAACAGGGGCTAACTATAGCTAAAGCCACTCTGACCAAGTCAAATCACGTTGTTTATTGTCACACAAACACAGCCCGAAATGTTCCCACAGGCACAATGCCCTAGAAGAACCACCTTGGGTTTGGTGAAGACTTTTATAGTGGGTTGTTCTTAGAACAGAGATATTTGAGAATGACTAAAACATATGATGAGTTAAAGGTAGAGTCTGTGATTGTGGGGAAACACTGTTCTTTGGTTTGTTTACATTCAGAAGCTTTTAAGGTGGAGTGGCACGTTTGAGGGGGAAAGCGGCTGAGGTTCAACTTGTCTGTAGGTTTTTATTCTCTGTTTGAATTGCCACAGAAACACGTGTAACTCAAGTTGTTTAGTTTTGTAGCACGTTCGCTCTGTGTTTACTTTCATCCAGAATTTAGTGTCAGTTCCATCTACAGCAAATATAAGTCAATATTACCCCCCTGAGATATTACCTGACTGAGACACTTTGTTTTTTTTACCCATTAACAGACACTGGGGCTTCGTAAACACATTAGAGCGGTTTCTAGCGTGAACCGACTGCAGAGCAGCACATGGAGAGGAGACACACTCAGAGTTTTTCAAAAGTGTCTTTAGATTAAACTCATGAATACCACCTTGAAACCAGAGCAAGGGGAGTTCTCAGCATGTTCTGAGTGTGTCAGGTTTTAGATGTGTTAATGCGGTCACAGTGTGCGGTGATCTACAGAAACATGATGCTCCTGGTGGAAGAGGAATCTGTTGTTCTCCTGCTCTGGGCGGACGATTCCATTTCCAGTTGTTCATGAGACAGTAATATGGTTATCACCTTGGTGGGCTCTCTCTTTCTGTGTGTGTGTGTGTGTGTGTGTGTGTGTGTGTGTGTGTGGAGGAGTGAGAGCTATTTCTGAATGCAGAGGAGGCGCTGAAGCCCCAGGACTGATTAAACCTCCTCTCACGCTCTGCCCACTCTCTTTCAAAACTGTGTCCTCTACTGAAGCCTGCAGGGGTCAATATTCACTGCTCACTACTACACACTTCACTATTATTCACTATACTTCATATACTAATCATGACTATACACTACACATTTCACTATATTATTCATTACACTTCACTGTATTATTTACAATATTTTACTGTAGTATGCACTATACTTCACTGTATTATTCACTGTACTTCATATACTAACCACGACCACCACACTATATATTTCACTGTATTATTCACTATAATTCATATACTAATCACGACTATACACTGTACATTTCACTATATTATTCATTACAGTTCACTGTATTATTCACTTTACTTCATCTACTAACCACAACTTCTACACTATACATTTCACTATATTATTCATTACACTTTAGTGTATTATTCACTATACGTCATATACTAATCACTACTATACACTACACATTTCACTATATTATTCATTACACTTCACTGTATTATTCACTATACGTCATATACTAATCACTACTATACACTACACATTTCACTATATTATTCATTACACTTCACTGTATTATTTACTATGTTTCACTGTAGTATTCACTATACTTCATATACTAACCACAACCACCACACTATACATTTTACTGTATTATTCACTATAATTCATATACTAATCATGACTATACACTGTACATTTCACTATATTATTCATTACAGTTCACTGTATTATTCACTATACTTCATATACTAACCACAACTACTACACCATACATTTCACTATATTATTCATTACACTTCACTGTATTATTCAATATACTTCACAGTGTTATTAACTATACTTCATATACTAATCACGACTATACAATATACATTTCACTGTATTATTCATTACACTTCACTATATTATTCCCTACACTTCATATACTAATCACGACTATACTCTATAAACTCAGCTACAGTGTTCATCAGTGTTCACACATCAAAAAAACACTATACAATACACACCTGTATACACTTTAGTGTTCACTACAAAACACTATTGTATTCACTATACTATTCTCTAATATACACTAGACTACACTATATTATACTGTATAATATGTATTCACTTGTATACACTTTACTGTTTATTACACTGTTCACTACTATATACTATACAGTACACCATGGTATTCACTACTATGCACTACACTATTCCCAGACTCAACTATACTGCACTACCCACTGCTATACACTATACAGTTCACTATATATGTCATTAAAACACACCTTACAGTTGGCTATACTGTTCAGTACTGCATGTACAACATACAAATATAGTATGTGTATCTTTTGTGGCTGTTTAGTTTACTACATAATTTCAACACAGCAGCTGTCTTTCACAATGTGTGAACATTTCATAACAAATGGACCAATACAAATGCTCCAAAAGTATTTCGTATTAAATCATATTATATTAAAACTGACTTCCACTGAAAGTTCAGAAGGTTTTTTTCCTTCTCCAATAAAGTTACTATTTTGGGAGATTTTTTCACTGGACTGTGATGTCATTATACAATACTACTCTGATTATTTACTATGATTATTCAGTGCTGTAATTATAGCCGGTTGTTCACTATAGAGTTCACAACATTACTCACTATACTTTTCACTCTATGGTTATGTAACACATGCTCATTTGCATTGACACTATTTCTAATTCCAGAGTGTCTCCAGGCTTTGGATAGGCAGTGTGTCCTATTAAGGAAGGAGGGTTTTTGGTGCAAGAGCGAGTTTTAAGCACGACTCTTCTGATCAGCGTGTGGAACAGCAGAATGAAATCCTCCAGCCAAGATGTGCTTTTCTTCTGCTGCTGATTGTACATCATTGGCTGAATCCGCTGTCTCTGTGTTAACGCTGGTGGGGAATAGAAAAGAAAGGATGTGGTAGGATGTGACTTTGTTGTAGCGACTTCAAAGGGAAGATCAGAGATGTGGCGTGAGAATCAGATTTTCCTGCCTGTCCAAAGCCAAAGTGCCTGTGTCTTCCATAGAAGGAAAACAAGAATAGGAGCGCACCAGAGAGACACCTATGGAAAATGACTCAGGGAGAAGACTTAGCATGAGGCATCATTTTTGGCTCAAAAACGAGAGTCTGCTGTTTGTTACCGAATGTCTACTCAGTGTCCAGATGATAGCGTTAAAAGCTCAGATGGGAGAAGGAGATCAGCCGATAAATCTGGTGTGGACTGGAATTGCCTCCTTCAACCTCAATTTGTCTGGAGAAATTTGAAAGCTCTCTGCAGCAGCTGAACAATTAGCCCCGCGGATCTCCTGGAGCCAGGCCACCTTCTGACCACTCGCCCGAGCGGTGGTGTATAAAGGAGCCAGGCGACTGGGTCAGAGCACCTGAGACACAGCCTGAAAGTTTTCATCATGAGGGAGAACAGCTTGGAAAAATCTTTAGCTCAGTGGGGGTCTGAAATGTGTTTTTAGGTGGATGAAAGTAGTTTCATTTTATAGGGTCAGAATGGAGTGTTTCCGATAAAGTGGCCAGTGAGTGTCAGTAGAGGGGGGTGTTTCTGATAAAGTGGCCAGTGAGTGTCAGTAGAAGGGGGGTGTTTCTGATAAAGTGGCCAGTGAGTGTCAGTAGAGGGGGGTGTTTCTGATAAAGTGGCCAGTGAGTGTCAGTAGAGGGGGGTGTTTCTGATAAAGTGGCCAGTGAGTGTCAGTAGAGGGGGGTGTTTCAGATAAAGTGACCAGTGAGTGTCAGTAGAGGGGGGTGTTTCTGATAAAGTGGCCAGTGAGTAACTCCCGCAGTATGTTGGCCACTCTGAGCTCAGGACTGAGGCTCTTCTTACAGCCGGAGTAAATATGGTAGAATAAACCTCACCAGCTCAACCTGAGCTCCGATAACAGCAACCCTCCACCCCACTACACCCCCCCCCACCCTCACCCAGCCTCATTAGTGTAAAGCCCCTTCCAAACCCTAAGCATCCGGAAAAATCCAGGAGCCCTCTCATCCCGAGATATGGAGCTAAACCCGACCTTCCGGAGCTTACACACTCTTAGCCTTCCAGAGATACACACGGTCACCCTGGCCTTGTGCTATCCACACATTTAAAGGGCCCCTACATCAACCAAATCATTAAAACCACCCCCTTGTTTCTACACTGGGATCCACGGTCTATAGAGAAACACACTGTATTCCTGTAATTAGATTGTAACCTGTAGATCTGTTTCTCTGCATACTTTGCTAGTCCCCTTTCACACTGTTCTCCAGAGCTCTGGTGGATTGAGTGGATCAGACACAGCAGTGCTGCTGGAGTTTTTAAACCCCTCAGTGTCTGGACTGAGAACAGTCCACCGACCAAAAACATCCAGCCGACAGCGTCCTGTGTCACTGATGAAGGACTAGAGGACGAGCGACACACACTGTGCAGCGACAGATGAGCTACTGTCTCTGACTCTACATCTACAAGGTGGACCAACGAGGGAGGAGTGTCTCACAGAGTGGACAGAGAGTGGACACAGGGTTTAAAAACTCCAGCAGCACTGCTGTGTCTGATCCACTCTACACCAGCACAACACACACTAACACACCACCACCACGTCAGTGGTGATCACACACACCCTTCACTGAAAGTAAACAGGTCAGTGCAGAGGTCACCTTAAAGTTGTGCTAAAATATGAATACGAGGGAAAGCTCAGGCAGGCATGAAAACGGCCTCCTGCAGCTCCCCAAGAAATCATCCACGCTGCTGCAGCCTATCAGGCGCTTCATTAGCCATGCTATGAATAAAATATCACAGCCTGTGAACGGAGGGAGGGTGTGTGTGAGACAAACACACAGATAGAGAGTGAGAGAGACTCGGAGATGGACAGAGGAGGGAAAGAGAGCGAAATCGGGAGAAAAATGAGGATTTATTCGTTCCAAAGAAGAAACAGAATCCAGGAATTTCTATAAACGAGGGAATTCCTCCGCTGTCCTTGAGAGGGTCTGTTCTCATAGCGGAGTGAAATATTGTCACATGTCCCTCATTTATCACTGTGTTAATTTCATAGAATCCTCTGATGTGTGACACAGTGTTTCCTCACCTCTCGGAAAAAAAACGTAAAGAACATCCTCTTCACTTTTTAAAGCACAGATCAAAGAGCGGTTGAAAGGAGCACGTTTTTTTAAGGTGGCATTTGGAAACAGAGGCTGCAGTCTGCATCCCTCTAACGGAGAGCTTTGAGATTAAAGGCCAGGGCATATTTTGAGAGGAGGGTTTGATTAATATTTTATTGTGGACTAAGGGCAGCATTAAAAGAGTCGGTTTCTGTTAAAGGGGCATAGTTTGTTGGCATTAGAGCCGTAACCACATCACAGCACGGTAAACTGACCACAGACACAAACATTCATTCATTCATTCATTGTCTGTAACCCTTATCCAGTTCAGGGTCGCGGTGGGTCCAGAGCCTACCTGGAATCATTGGGCGCAAGGTGGGAATACACCCTGGAGGGGGCGCCAGTCCTTCACAGGGCAACACACACACACACACACACACACTCACTCACACCTACGGACACTTTTTGAGTCACCAATCCACCTACCAACGTGTGTTTTTGGACTGTGGGAGGAAACCCACGTGGATACGGGGAGAACACCAGACACAAACACCTTTTCTCTAATGGCATTGGGATAGAGATCTATACCAAAAAAAAAAAAAAAAACACACACTCATTCATTCACTCCTTCCTGGAAAGTTTAGAGTCATCACTTCACCTAACCTCCATGTTGGAGGAACTCCAACTTGGAAACTCCACCCAAACGAGGCTTGAACCCAAGATCCCAGCGCTGAGGGGTGTATATGACGTCACAGCAGTATTTTTGGCGGTCGTAAAATTTACATTCTTTTGTAAATTGTAAATTTACATTGTGTTGTTTACAGTACTTCTGTACTGTAGACAACTGTAGTATTTACATAAAAATAACAAAGAAACATTGTTTTGCCATAAAATTAACACGTAAATAGCGTGACAAATAAGAGAATGGAGACTGAGAAAAAGTCATATTTAGATGAAGACTTACCACGTCCTTTATTCAACTCTTAAAAAGAGATATCGCTGAAAAGAGAAAAGAAAAGTGCAGCATCTGGGCGCCACACTCCAGCACTCGGAACACGGACTGATGGTGACCAACACACGTCGTCACAACATGCACAGAACCACACACACACACACACACACACACACACACACACACACACACACACACACACACAAAATAACCACCCCAATGCAACCCACAAATCTCAAAAGCAGAGAAAAACAAAGAAACTCGGAAAATCTCGGAAAATATGGAGCAGCAAGGCATGCTGGGAATTCTCAGTTCCTCCCAGTCACTGGACACTTGTACTGCCCCCTAATGGTTTGTGCATTTAACCGTGAAATCATGTATTTTTTACAGTAAAGAGATGTAAAAATGAGTGTTTTTGCTGATAAATGTATTTATGGTATTGCACTGTTACAGAAACAGTTTTCAGTTTTTCACTGTAAAATTTACGGATATTTTTTACAGTGTAGTGTTCATTTCTTCTTCATTTCTCCTCAACCTCCGCTTTAGTGTTGAAGGGACACTACGTCAGATTTGGCACGCCTCCCCAACATGAAATAATTAGCCTAATTCACTTTTACAGGTTTCCTAGCCTCCTCCAAAACTTACATAGTGCAGTTTCTGCAGTGCTGAGCCCAGAGGAGCAAGTGCAGAGGCTCTGTTCTCCCTGTTACAGGTCACTGAAGCATCACAATGATTTTGAATCTGTAATTTTAAGTTAAAATAAAACTACATAGAGTTATTTAGCATTTAACAGGCTTTTTGCTAAACGTTTACTTTACGTTTTAGACTTTTACTTTATAGATGTGCCCTTATGAGTGAGCAGAGGGGTGCAGCTGTGTCCCTCTAAATTCAGAGTGTGCCCCAGTACAACACGTCGTCTATAAACACCCCCCGGAGTAGAGATTAAATAATAAACTGTGACCTTGAGCCCCTGGTTTTAACGGATTGCCACAAATAGTGATGTCCCCACCATTGCTGTTTCATCACGACCTGGAGCAAGACCCCCCTGGCGTTTTACCTTCATATTAAAGGCCTGGAAACACAGTGTGTGTGTGTGTGTGTGTGTGTGTGTGTGTTAGAGAGAGAGAGAGTGTGTGTGTGATTTACTATTCTGATGATGATTTTTCATTGTGCAGGGATCTGAGCAGACGTGAAGACTGATTACTCAGACAGACAGACGCAGACAAACAGACGCAGACGCAGCAGGCCGCCCCAGCAGCGCTCTGAAGAGCTCGCTTATCAAAAGCAGCGGGGGTCTGACGTGCACAAATTGTCCAGCCGTGTCATTTCTGCGCCGCAGACTTCCATTTCCCGTCTCACTCTGACCGTGTGTGTACTTTTCCTCTGCTCTTAGAATCAGAAGCGATGGAGAACGTAATCGTCCGGTCATTCCTTACAGAGAATACACTGATGATGATGCACTCCTTCAGCACTTTTCTAGATCCCTAGAGTGCCGTACAGTCTCTGGATCATCTTTTAACTACAACTACAACTACTCCCCGTCTGTAAATCATCTAAACTCAAACTCACACACACTTCTGGACACGATATTATCCCAAAGAACAGAACACATCCATCACAGTCCTCTGCAGCTCTTTTTCCTGATGGAGCTCATAACGAATTCAGCGGCCAATAAACTCTTCACTCAACGTTTTCACACTGCTTCATCTGTAGGTTACTTTCTGTTGAATAAAACGGCAATTGTCATTTTTAACACGACACAGCGGTCGCCATAAAATGACAAAAGAGCCGGAGATTGTGAGGATTTTGAATCACATTTATACGTTACACAAAAACATACCTAATACACTGCTATAAATGTATCATTTTCCATCACTGTGCTTTTCTGTTGGTGAGTGATTTCGAAGGGTAACGTCAGCCCGAAGAACAGCTGTGAGACTCCAGTCTGCTGCACTGTGAGTGAAGGAGGCACAGGAGCTCAATACTCTGATATTATTGAGTGAATTAATTCTGCACCACTGAGTTGTTCAATACTGAGTTTCAATACCTGCACTACTCCGGTTAATCAATGTCCTGGAGCCACTACGAGGCCTGATCGAAATGATGTTATTAACTGTGAGAAATCCCAGACAAATACCAATGACAGTGTTAACGTTCTTAAACAGGTCAGTGTCACACACTCGCCCAGTCACACATTCATCCAGTCATTCCCACATTCATCTAGTCACTCACACATTCACACCAGTGGACAGATTCACACATTCACCCAGTCACTCACACATTCATCCAGTCACTCACACATTCACACCAGTGGACAGATTCACACATTCATCCAGTCACTCAGACATGCATCTAGTCACTCAGACATTCATTTAGTCTCTCACACATTTATCAAGTCACTCACACATTCACACATTCACCCAGTCGCTCACACATTCATCCAGTCACTCAGACATGCATCTAGTCACTCAGACATTCATTTAGTCACTCACACATTTACACCTGTGGACAGATTCACACACTCACACCTGTGGACAGATTCACACATTCACCCAGTCACTCACACCTGTGGACAGATTCACACATTCATCCAGTCACTCACACATTCATCCAGTCACTCACACATTCATCCAGTCACTCACACATTTATCAAGTCACTCACACATTCACACCTGTGGACAGATTCACACATTCACCCAGTCGCTCACACATTCATCCAGTCACTCAGACATGCATCTAGTCACTCAGACATTCATTTAGTCACTCACACATTCACACCTGTGGACAGATTCACACATTCACCCAGTCACTAACACATTCACACATGTGGACAGTTTCACACACTCAGCCATTCACACATTCATCCAGTCACTCACACATCCATTTAGTCACTCACACATTTATCTAGTCACTCACACATTCACCCATGTGGACAGATTCACACATTTACCCAGTCACTCACACATGTGTACAGTTTCACACACTCACCCAGTCACACATTCATCCAGTCACTCACACATGTGGACAGATTTACACATTCACCCAGCCACTCACACACTCACACCTGTGGACAGATTCACACATTCACCCAGTCACTCACACATTCACACCTGTGGACAGATTCACACATTCACCTAGTCACTCACACATTCATCCAGTCACTCACACATTCACACCTGTGGACCTTTTCACACACACACACAGTCACACATTCATCCAGTCACTCGCATGTTCATACCTGTGGACAGATTCACATATTCACCCACTCACTCACTCAGTCACACATTCATTTAGTCACTCACACATTCACAACTGTGGAAAGATTCACACATTCATCCAGTCACTCACACATTCACACCTGTGGACCTTTTCACACACTCACCCAGTCACACATTCATCCTGTCACTCACATGTTCACACCTGTGGACAGATTCACATATTCACCCAGTCACTCACTCACACATTCACCCAGTCACACAGACAATTTCTTTCTCTCCTCAAAGTGGAGAGTGTTTATTGGACCTTCTGACCACTGACTGCATCCACTATTTCCAAGTATTTCTCTCTCTCTCTCTCTCTCTCTCTCTCTCTCTCTCTTCTTTTTAACTTGTGAAAGTGCCACATGTTTAAAGAATTTACGCGGTCACTCCCGGCCACTTGCTATGCAGCACCATGGAGCGGCTCCTTGGCTTTGTAAACATCCTCCTCTGGCCGCTTTCCATCAGCGCGCGCGCGCGCACGCACACACACACACACACACACACACACACACACACACACACACAGTACAACCTGCAGAGATCAACACAGAGGGACATGAGGTTCGATCGATACAACACAGCGAGAGTCAACCCATTTCAGCACTGAGCTCCACACGAGCAGAACACAGCGTCCAAGAAAGGGACGGGACACATGCTTGGCCCCAGCTTTAAGGACATTTAGCTTTGTACAGTTGTCCCCTCCTCATCGGTGGACACAGGACACTGTCCACAATGACATTGAGGGGTTTAAAAACTCCAGCAACACTGCTGTGTCTGATCCACTCACACCAACACAACACACTGCCACTCTGTGGGCGTCCTGAGCACCGAAGAACAGGGTGACAGGGGGCTAACAAAGTATGCAGAGCTACAGATGGATGACAGTCTTTTTCTGTAAAATAAGATGAACACTGTTTTAATGTTATTGCTCATTGTGCTCTGAGCTCTGGGGCGGACAGTCCATTGTTCTGTGAAGAGTGGTTATTTATTTGTTTGATTGGTCCCTCTTCTTCTTTTGTGTCTATTTCCTTTTCTCGGTAAAGTCCTGGACTAAAACACATTAACCCAGTCTCCTAGTCACTCAGCCATTCATCCAGTAACTCACACATTCACCCAGTCACACATTCATCCAGTCCACCCCACATCCTCGCCTTCACCTGCGCACTGTAATCCCACAGGTCAGTTTCACACACTCACCCAGTCACTCACACATTCATCCATTCACTCACACATTCATCCAGTCACTCACACACGCATCCAGTCACACACACAGTCACACCTATGGACAGTTTCACACATTCACCCAGTCACTCACACACTCACCCAGTCACACATTCATCCAGTCACTCACACATTCACCCCGTGACTCACACATTCACCCAGTCACTCACACATTCATCCAGTCACTCACACACTCACCCAGTCACTCAAACATTCACCCAGTCACTCACCCAGTCACTCACACACTCACCCAGTCACTGTCACCTGTGTGCTGTAATCCCCACGCCTGGGTTCTTCATGGCCTTGCTCCTGGAAGGTGGACCCGCCCTTCATCATGTGTCCGCTGTTTTGTTGGACACTGTGTATTGATCTCTGCTGCTCATAATGGTCGTCATAAACAGCCCCTGGGGCCACATTATCAGTGGGGAAATGTCATTCAGATGGACGCCTTCCGC
Organism: Hoplias malabaricus; assembly: GCF_029633855.1. Taxonomy (NCBI): domain Eukaryota; kingdom Metazoa; phylum Chordata; class Actinopteri; order Characiformes; family Erythrinidae; genus Hoplias; species Hoplias malabaricus. The sequence continues at coordinate 34,476,742 of NC_089816.1, forward strand.
TCGGAAATGACAAACACACGTGGGGTGAGGAGGATCTGATCCATAATTTCTACATTAGCAGGCGCTGGCTCTGAATCCGTGATTTTTAAAAAGGGGTCATGTGTGTAACGTTATTGGGAATGATAACGCGTCCGGGAGAAGCTCGCTCATGCGTGAGCTCCCCCGGGGCTGGAGAGGGAGGGAGGGGGATAAACAATAAGCCTTTTAATCCTGCAAGGTCACTGACGGGGTCATCTGGGGGCAAGGACACTGGTCCAGGGTCTGTGAGTACATTAGAGCTCCGACCCGCGCCGTGGTTCCCTTTTGATTCGAGGATCCGAGGCTCCGGGCGCTCAGAGGCTCCAGATTTCTCTGCAGCTTTTGGAAATAAGAACACGCGCAGGCTTTTTGATTCTGTACGGACCTTAACTGAGAAAACACATTTCCAACTTTGCCTTTGAGTTCTTCTTAAACCTGGAAAACTCTCTTTTCAAACATTCACTCACTGAGAGACAGAGACACCACTGACTGCTTCCTCAGAGAGAGATAAAAAGAGAACGAGAGAGAGAGCAATAGTGTGTGAGAGAGATAAAAAGAGAATGAGATAGAGAAAGAGAGAGAGCAATAATGAGAAAGAAAAAGAGAGAGAGTGAAAGAACAATAGTGTGTGAGAGAGAGTGATAAAAAGAGAAAGAGAGAGAGAGACCAATAGTGAGAGAGAAAGAGAGCAAGAGAGAGAGAGCAATATTGAGAGAGAAAGAGTTAAAAAGAGAATGAGATAGAAAGTGTGAGAGAGAGAAAGAAAGAAAGAAAGAAAGAGAGAGCAATAGTGTGTGTGTGTGAGAGAGAGAGAGGGCAATAGCAAGAGAGCAATAGTGAGAGAGACAGAGAGAGAGAGAGAGAGAGAGAGAGAGAGAGAGAGTAAAAGAAACAGGGAAAAAGCAAAAATAGAAGAGAAAGAAAAAAATGCAAATGTCAGTAGAGGGTTTTGCTCGTGGTCGTGTAGCTGAGTTTATTACCAAGCTTGTATTATCCATACAGGAAATGTACACACACACACACACACACACACACACACACACACACACACAGGGAGAAGGAGCGGAAGGTGTTTTAAGGTTGCTGTGTCTATTGAAGTCGTTTCTAAAGAGCGTCTGCGTTGATGGATTTGTTTGAAAGCGTTGCAATCTCAACCCTCACCCCACTCCATCGCCGCGGCAACTAATTAAACCCACCCTGCTTTTCCAGGAGGGGGCGAGCTGGATCGTCCCGTATTGCGGCGGGTAATTAAGGATCCATTTGTGCCCTGGAGCCATTGTTTGATTACCTGAAAGCTGTAGTCTAGCGGCAGGAGGAGGAGCAGCGCCGGTATCAGTCGGGAAGCTGTTTGAATCTCCATTAAAAGCTTCTTCAGTGAAGAGAGAGCACCAGCACCGCTCCAGCCCTCCTTTCTTCCCCGTCTTCCCTCTCTCGCCCGGGACTCGCCGGCCCTGAGTGCTTTTAAAGCTGCAACTCATTCAAAAGACCTTCTGCTTTGCTTTACCTTGCTTTAAAGCAGCCCTATGTAGTGTTTTAATCTCAAAATGGCAGCTTTAATATCATTGTAACGCCCAGTGAGCTGTAATCAGGGCTCAGCACTGCAGAAATCGCACTGTGTAACATTTGGAGGAGGGTGACTGGGTCACTCACCCATTCGTCCAGTCACTTACAGACTCACCCAGTCACACATTCATCCGGTCCACCCCATGTCCTCGCCCTCACCTGTGCACTGTAATCCCACAGGTCAGTTTCACACACTCACCCAGTCACTCACACATTCACCCAGTCACACACATATACATCCAGTCACACACACATACATCCAGTCACACGCACATTCACCCAGTCACACGCACATTCACCCAGTCACTCACCCATTCACCCAGTCACTCACCCATTGACTCGGTCACACACACATTCATCCAGTCACACACACATTCATCCAGTCACACACACATTCATCCAGTCACACACACATTCATCCAGTCACACACACATTCACCCAGTCACTCACACATTCACCCAGTCACTCACACATTTTCATCCAGTCACTCACACAGTAACACATGTGGACAGTTTCACACATTCACCTAGTCACTCAAACACTCACCCAGTCACACATTCATCCAGTCCACCCCACATCCTCACCCTCACCTGTGCGCTGTAATCCCACAGGTCAGTTTCACACACTCACCCAGTCACACATTCATCCAGTCACTCACACATTTATCCGGTCACTCACACATTCACCTAGTCACACATTCATAAGAAGGTTAAAGGTTTAAAGCATCAGTGGAGAGGTGGTGTTTGTCCAAATCAGTGAAAGTCAAGAAGAGTTCAGGCAGCATCCAGCAAACCGTGCTGCACTCTTAAAAATAAAGGTTCTACAAAGCTTTCTTTGAGCAAAGCCATAGAACAATCACTTTCAGTTCCATAAAGAACCATTTGTGCTAACAATTTTCAAACTGTTAAAGGACCTTTCAAACCTTTATCTTCACACATCCCTCAAACAAACACAGGATCAAACAAATATGGAACCAAAAGCGGTTCTTCTATGGCACCCTTTGTAGCACCTTTATTTTTAAGACTGTGGAGTTCACTCACTGGGCCCTGTTTCACCGATGCATTGTTTCAGTAAAAAGGAAAGTGCTGTTTGTGGCTGGAAAGCAGGTGCCCCGCGTTGTCAGGTGCTGTTTAGCGGAAAGGGCAGTCAAAGCCGCTTGTTTTAATGAAGTCAGCAGGATGACCTTATCGTCCTACACACTCTGCAGAGCTCAGCACCAACAGAGTTCAAGCACAACACTGCGAACCCTGTCACGTCTACAGCACTGGGACCCGTCCAGAGCCTTTCTCTTTGTTTCCTTCGCAACAAGAGATTAGGAACACTCTCTAACACACGGTTTCAGAGCGGTCTCCACCTCCTCGTACCTATAATATAGACATTTCACCCACAATTAAAGCGACAGTAGGTTGTATTTTTAGCATAAACGTCCATCTTCAAAATCATAGTTACGTTTCACTGAGCTGTAATAGGGAGAATAGAGCTTCTGCCTTTCCTGTTGGGGGCTCAGCACCTCGGAAACCCTACTATGTAACTTTTGGAGGAGGGTAGGAAACCATCTTGTCATCATTGGGTTTAGAGTAAGCTCCTCTTATCTAAACAGGGAGGACCTTTCATGATTTTACGTCCTAGCTGGAGCTTGGAAACGGAAGGAGGGGTGAGGGAGGGGCGAGGGAGGGGCAGTCTGTTTTTTGCAGTTTCCAGCCTCACCACTAGATGCCACTAAAACACACACAAGAGTACAATCTGGCTACGTAGCTTCACGTCTAAGTGTGTAATACACACGTTTGCAAAGCTAGAAACATAAACGTGCACAAGTTAAAGGGAAGGTTTGTCATTTGTTACAATTAACGATAATAAATAAAGCCCCGCCCCCTCCCTCCACTCTACACACACACTCACTGGACTTCATTCAAGTGCTAAATCCAGGTCACACACACTGTACACACCCTAGTGAACACACATCCATCCCATATGACATTGTCACCCTTATTGTTCATGAAGAGGCCTTTGTGGAGGCTAAAGAATCAATTTGTCTTAACTGCCTCATACACACGTTCCTTCCTGCAGTTCACTAAAACACATCAGGAACACACACACTGACCATCACCAGGAATAACAAGTCTTTTGTACTGTTGTATGTCTTTAGAAACTGTTTTTATATGAATTTGATGTTGTAATTACTCATAAATCCATCTGATTCAAATGTGTTGCATTGATGACTATGAATTTAAAGTGGCTCCGGTGTAAAAAAGATGATCTTCCCCTTTAAGACGTGGAGTTTTGCTTTGAAGAACCGATTTGCGCTCACTCTCTCTGCAACAAGAAGTTGACGTCTGGTGTAGAATGATTCCGACTCATTAATCGGACAACAGTGATGCAGGACGCGCTGAAAAGACTCCAAACAACACATAAATCTCTCTCCGAGCAGCGCGGAAGAACACGGATCCTGCAACGCTCCGAGAAACAACAACGACAAAAAGAGCCCTCTGAAAAATGGCGGTGGAAGGGTGATCATTATGATAGATAACGCGCCCCGCGTCTCGCCGCGGCTCGAGAGGCCGGCGATGATGGATCGTCCCGCTCACAGTCCACACGTCCGCCGAGTCTCGGAGACTTTCAGAACCTTCCCTCACTAACATCTGTCACTGCGCAGGGATTCAAAACACGACAGAGACAGTGGGGGAACAGCGTTCCACCGTTCCAGAGAAATACACTGTGCTTTAAAACGTATAAAACAACCCACAGCACATGGATTAACAACAGAGTAATAAACAAGAATGAAACAAACTGAATATAAACAAAGATACGTACTTTCAGAGCATTGAATAGCGCCCCCTGTGGAGAACGTTGCTAAATGTGAGTGAGTGAGTGAACTGATAATGAGTGACTGAATGAATGTGTGTGTGTGACAGAGGGGGTGAGCGAGTGAGTGAAGGCATGAGTGAGTGAGTGAGTGAGGAAGTGAATGAAGGAGTGATTCATTGATCAAAACAAAACTCTTCAAAATAAAGGCCCTACAAAAGCTCCCTTGAGCGATGTCATACTCGCTTAAAAATGATGGCTCTACAAGGGTTCTTTAGTAAAGGATAGAACCCTCAACACTTGAAGAACCTTTTGCATCATGAAAGGGTTCTTCAAAGTGATGGAGAATGTGCTACAGGTTTTAGAAAAGGGTTCTATACGGCATCAAAAGGGGTTCTCCTATTGCTGTGATATCAAGCTTGTAACAATAAAAGAGCAATGTCTAGTACCACATAGAACCCTTTTCCAAAAGGTGCTACATAGAACCATCATTTTTATGTGTGAGAAGAACCACTTTTGGTTTAATCAAGCGATGGATTTTTAAACCTTTACAAGTTCTTCACACACTCACACATCTCTTAAACCAACCTGGTAGTGGTTCTATGTCATAGCTCAAAGGACCCTTTATTTTTAAGAGTGCAGCACTAGGAATCTTCCAGAGGTCGTGGTCGACGGCAGTGAAACTGGGCTGAAGACTCGTCGGGGAACGCGAACGCAGCCAAAATATCGGCCTCGTGTTTCATGTGCAATTCGGCCTGGAAACTACAAACTACTCAGATCTGACCACAGCACAGTGAGGGAGCTGTCCAGCAAGGAGGTGCTGACCTCTACGCTCTAAACACACCAGAGCTGTCCAAAAAAACTGAACACTGATCACTATTCGTCCTGGGTACAGTTTTAGAATAAGACTTCACTTATAAAGGTGTAGAGATGGTTTACAATCTGAGTTGTTTGCCAAATAGTGAACCCACCTCCATCTACAGTTAAACCTCAGCTCTCGCCGAATACTGACCTCACTGTGTCTCCTCCATCAGTCGACATTAACCCCGCCAGCTCCAGCACAGATTTGTTAATATGTTTACCTTTTTAACCATCAGGTTTACTCCATTAACTCAATAGAATGCATTTTAAGACGCTGATGATAACGTGCTGCACTTTAACATGTGAAACGACTAAATTCACTTCCTCAGGTCTGAGCTCATTCTTTACCTCCACACTTTTATTAACTTCACTGTTAGAAAAAAAGAGGTCACTGTTACCCTCTCTCTATCTCTGTATTACAGTCATTATTAATGACCTATAATATGTTTACAACCTAATTAATAACCATGTAATATACAGATTTCTAAAACATATATAAACCTTTATGAGCGTAGTCTTATTTTACTGTGGCGCCCTGTCATGACTCTTCTACTGACAGAGGGGTTTTGCAATATCTCCACAGATAAACAGAGACATGGGGCACTCAGGAGCAGCTGCACATGAGCCAGCGGTCACTTTGCCCAGTGATATCCGCCAGCTGAAAAAGCATAAAGCCCCCAGTAATGGGATTTGAAGCAGTGGAGCTGTGTTCTCTGAAGTGATGGTGCTCAGTCCAGTGGCAGAACTAATCATTTAACACCCAACACCAGTTTCTAAGCCCTTGAATGCAATCAAATCCTCAAAGCAATGTTCTGACATCTTGGGCCAAACCTTCCCACAAGAGCAGAGGCTGTTGTAGTGAAGTAGGAACGTAGTCCGAGTTCAAAATCTGTCATGTGTGATGGATATGCTCTTGATACCTCTATCTCTATGTGGTATAAAAGAATCACTGCATAGATTCCAGTGTCCGTTTATAGCCATTCCTTGTTGTAATAATTATGTAACAACAATAAAACTATGGTAAAATAAACCTAAACTGGGCATTCTCCCACTGTAATACCCGTGACCTTTTCTCCTATTAGACATATATGACTTTAAGGTGGAAGTCTTTGGTTTCCTCATATAACGGCTTTAAGAAAATATCTCCCAGAGGATTCTGATCATTCACGACCAGGTGCTTCTGCAATCTCAGTACAGTGAGTACAATCAACAGTACGACCTCAACAGGAATGAACTGTCGGGTCACTGTCCCATATACACACAGCCCTGCCTTTAAGAATGGACCCAAATAATCAAACCACATGAAGAAATGTTGATCAAAGATTAGGAAAGTAAAGATAAATAAAGAAAAATAAAATCAAACTAAACACAAATGATAAACGCTAGTAGACCCCCGCAGTGTCTGCACAGAACCTCTACAGGTACATAGTTGTTCTCTCAAGGCACAGACAGTGTTCATGTAGCCTCAAAAGGTACAGCATGGGTCTTATGATCCAGGAGTGTGCCTTGAAGGTACATGACGTTCACGGCTCCAGAGGGAAAGCTGAACATCTGTACGTTCTCATAACAAAACTAGTGGAGTATGAACTGAATGCTGCTTAAGAAAAACCTCCAAAAAAAAATATATATATATATATATATATATATATATATATATATATATATATATATATATATATATATATATATATATATATATATACACAACACACATATACACACACACACACACAGTCTTGCTTCGAACCTCCACTGGAATGTATTTTAAACACAGCGAGTCAAACAAAACTGCAGCTTCTTACTAAACAAACCAAATAAGGTGAATTTCTGATGAGACTCGTTATTTTTCATCTGCTTTTCTGTGTCCCCACTCCCCCACCACACTACCTCTAGGGGGCATGCCCCCCACTTTGTGAACCTCTGTCCTTTAGCCAAAGCCATCCCCTTGAGGGTTCCAGAGTGAGCGGTTCAATATAAAAAAGGTACACCATCAGAAAGCCACTGTGGTGGTTCCCTTTGATCTCTCTGTGATGGCACCCTCAGGGCACATATTTGTACCTTTAATTAGGGAACATAATTGTACCTTATTCTATTATAACTATAGATTTTTAAACTGTATTGCTTTCATACGCCCCGTTTCATCTCCAGGACTTTTATGTTTTATTACCACCTTTCGGGAACACATCTGGACTTTTAAACATTGATGTACTTTTAAACAGTTTGTACCTTTAGTGACAGTAACGTACCTCTATCATACTTTTTTTTTCTAAGAGTGTAAGACCTTTCTTATACATTTATTTGGTCTGAGCCCCCAGAGACTGGACGGTGACGTGGCTGCAGATCTGCGACTGGACTCTGGCTCTCACGGCACAGTGTTTACAACCCCTAATGTCATTAGGGGTTAATGTAATTCATCCACATGTGAAACACAGGGAATTGCTGCTGTAAAAAAGAAGTATTCCACACGGTTATGGTTCAACCGTCACTGTATGGTTTACAGAGTTCCCAGCCATTTACTGTATTTTTAGAGGAACACTACTGTATTTCAAATTTACAGCGTATTACTGTAATTGTATAATACAATAATGTACTGTAAATACTGTGATTCACAGTGAAATAGTGTAGCAGACTCACTGTAAAGTTACAGCATTTTTGTACAGTGTGGCGACTGATCCGATGGAGGACCATGGATTATCTGTGATCACTTACACTACTATTAAGTGTGGGGTCGCAGAAAGACCCGGAGAAGCTTAGTCCATGCTCTATCTCCAGCGGAGTGGACTGGTGTAACTGCTGAAGTCTTAAACAGCTCCATCTCCTTCAGCATCTGGAGCTTTAACCAGGACCCAAGGAGCAGAGCAGGGTTTGAGAATTGATTTTAAAGTGCTTCTGTTAGTTTACAAATCAATGAAACTGAATTAAGCATGAAACGGTGTTTGGTTGTGATGCTGAAAACAGCTGGTACAAACACCCAGATGTTCACTGTGCCCCTGTTCACTGTGTTTATAAATCCAGGTTAAAACATGCCCCTTTTACTGTGTTTACAACTGAGAACGTCCAACTCGTTTTATTACACTTTATGGTTTCCATTGACTTTTAAATTCTGTTGCAATGTGTTTTACTCATGTTTTTACTTTAGACTCTGCTACATATATTTTTAATATCTGATGATTTTTTTTTGCATTTAATAGTGTAAATATCATGAAAATGACCATCAGTACTCCCCCTAGTGGCCTGGACTGGCGTCTGCCGCTAAAACCTCTGTCCAGCGTCCAGCCTCGGTGTCTGCACAGTGTTTACTGAGCACCTGAAAGAGCCACAAAGCCGTGGATCACTTTCAAAAGCTCTGGCATCTTTCAGAGGCACGGTAATGATGCATTTGACTGTGTGAGAGAGAGAGAGAGAGAGAGAGAGAGAGAGACCCTGGAGAGGAGTGTGGCTTGTGTTTCCCCCACTCTTGGCATTCCTCACTTGCAGCACATCTTTCACACGCGATATCAACAGCATCTGTTTGGAGCAAAGCCTGTGCCTTAAGCGTTCGCTCGGAAACGGCTGTAGAACAAAAGACAGAGGGAGAACAGGACGCCTCCGCCGCGGTGGATGATGAGGATGCGGAAGCTGGTTCTGGTTTGACCACAGCAGTGAGATTCCCCTCAAAAACCCCATCTCTGACCAGGACTACGCTGCTCTGGATAGTGACAGTGGGATGTGGGCTCTGAGCTGAGACCCCTGCAGCTCTAAAGACTCTCGATCTCCACAGAGATAAACACATAACACATTCGCAGAAAGAACCGAGGGAGCTCAGGACGATCTGCTTTTCCAAACGCTGCCTGAGCTACTGAAGGCGTGAGAGAGAGAGAGAGAGAGAGAGAGAGAGAAAGAGAAGAAATCGAAAAATTCCTACTGGAGCTTGTGCCGTGAATACAAAGTAGGTTCCATAAAGACACCTCTCTCTCTCTCTCTCTCTCTCTCTCTCTCTCTCTCTCTCTCTCTCTTTATGAAAGAGGAAAGGAAATTAAAGGAAATACAAAGTAGTGGAGGGAAAGTAAGTACATCAAAGTAAGAAACTGAAAGATAAAATTAAAAGAGAAGAAAAGAAAAACAAAGCAAATAAAAGGAAAGGAAAAGGACGAGAAGGAAAAGGAAAGGAGAGGAAAAGGCAAGAAAGGAAAGGAAAGGAAAGGAAAGGAAAGGAAAGGAAGGGAAAAGAAAGGACGGGAAAGGAAAAGGCAAGGAAGGGAAAAGAAACACCTCATCTCTCTCCTGAGGCTGAATTAATTTCCAAACTTATTCTCCAGGCTGTTCTTATTGATTTCCTTTGGAGAATAACTAGCCCCCAACTCTTCCTCTCCATCTACAGCCCAGCTCTGCGTCTCAGTTCCCGCACCTCGCAGATCAGAACATCCCCCTGGTGTTGCTCCTTCTGCAGCGTCTTTGAGGCACGTCCTAAAACCAAACCGGCTGCTGTCCTCCAACAAACACAGCACATAAACGAGGCTGGCCCTGAGCATCACACACCAGTGAACACTGCACCTGAACGTACCGAGGTCTCGGGGTTACGTCTGGGAGAGAAACGGTGTTGAAGAACCACTGCACTCTCTAAAGAACCATCGCCAGCGTCCATGCTTACCACCACCACACACACACACACACACACACACACACACACACACACACACACACACACACACACATGCATGATACGAGAGGTTCTTCCAGGAACCATTGGAAAGGCTCTGCACCTTAATTTACGAGTGCTACACTAAAAAATAAAGGTGCTACCAAGGGGTCTACCATTTTGGTTCCACAGAGAACTGTGTGTGAGTGTGAAGAACCTTTAAAAAAGTTTAAATATCCTTCGAAAGGTTCTTTACCCATGTTAACGCTTTAATGAAAACGGTTCTTCGTTGGCAACACCTTTATTTTTAAGAGTGCACAAGGGTTTTTGATGAAACCTGCACTTTAAGGAACCAAAGAGGGTTCTACAAAGCATCAAACAGCCTCAAAGCTCACTACTAGAAGCCATCACTCCAGCAGGAATGTTTATTCATCTCAGACCTAGTGTGCTGGACCCCTAGAAGAACCGCCATAGGTCCTGAGACCCTCCGAGTGGTCCATCTTTGCAAAAAGCAAGTTGTTGAAGTCTAAAGACCCCCCTGTTCCATGAAAAGCGAGTGCCCCCAAACCCCACGGCTGAAGAGCACAGGCACAGCAGACATGACGGACACTTACATGGAGGAGATGTTCTCAAACAGGTCCGGTAGGCTGCTGTGGGTCGCGTTCCCCTCGCTGCCAGTGTCGTGCAGCGCCAGCAGAGGAAAGAAGCTCCCCTGGTAGGACTTGTTACAGAAAATCTCCGTGCTGGAGCAGCTGCAGGTGGGCGGGCAGTCCAGGATAGAGCCCAGGGAGCGGTGGAGGACCACCAGGACGAGGAGAGCCCTCCACCAGCACATCGCGCACCAAGTCAGAAAGCCGTCCATGAGTGCCGGGCGCTGGCTCGGAGAGATCCAGGCGACGGACGGCTGCAGGCGGAAAGCCCTTACGCCTCTTTTATCCACGGATAGGAAAGGAGACTGCAGGTGCAGCGGAGTGAGAATTAAAAACACAGGTCCTGCTACTTGAGCCGGGAGAGGAGCGAGAGAAAGAGCAGGGAGAGAAGAGAAGAAAGGGAGAAAGGATGGAGAGAGGGTGGGAGGGAGAGAAGACTACTCCGTTAGTGAAGAAACGACGGCAGCATCCCGCGCGCGAGGAGAGCCCCTCGCTGCACACATCGCATCACACACAGCCTTGGAGACACGGAGCTGAGGACGGTGCAGAGATCCGGACAGTTCTAACACACACTGCGCTGAGGAGTTACGGCAGCGGAGAGGAAGAAGAGGGGAGGGCGTGTGTGTGTGTGTGAGAGAGAGAGAGAGAGAGAGAGAGAGAGAGAGAGAGAGAGAGAGGGAGGGAGGGAGGAAAAGAGGGGGAGGGAGATGGTGGGTGTGCAAGGGACAGGGAAAAAGAGAGAGAGGAGGTGGAGATGGAGAGAGTGTGTGTGTGTGTGTGTGTGTGTGTGAGAATTGGGGGAGTATTAGAGAGTGTGTGTGAAGAGAGAGAATGAGCGAGAGACTGAGAGGAGGAAGGGGGAAGAGAGAGTATAGATGTGTGTGTGGAGAGAGAGAGAGAGAGAGAGAGAGAGAGAGAGAGACAGACAGACAGAGACAGAGAGAGAGAGACAGACAGAGACAGAGAGACAGACAGAGACAGAGAGAGAGAGACAGACAGAGACAGAGAGAGAGAGAGAGAGAGAGAGAGAGAGAGAGAGAGAGAGAATGGAAGAGAGAGGTTTAAGAGAGTGTGTGTGGGTGTGTGCAGATTGAAAGAGAGAGAGAAGGGGTTCATGCTCTGAACATCAAGTCCCACCTACTGGGCAGATTTAAAACTGACACCTGCACAAGAGCAGAGAGATCACATCAGAAACGCTGCCCTCCCTTCCGTCATCTGGCTATAAATATAATAATAAATATAATAATAATAATAATAATAATAATAACTGTAATTTATTACAATTTTCCGTTCTCAAACCCAGCGTTCCAGAGCATGGTGTTTAAATATCCATTCATTCATCTCATGTAACTGCTCAGGGTCGTGGTGGGTCCGGAGCCTTCCCAGAATCATTGGACACACACTGGACTTAACCCTTTCCACGCCGCCCTTCTGGCCGTCCAGTTTTATTTGAAGTTATCACCTAGATTTAGTGTCAATAAATACCTCATCACAGTAAATCAAGCTACTTTTTAGGAAAAAAAATCGTTTTACGTTTACCGTTTTTATTGCAATTACATATATTCATTCATTCATTGTCTGTAACCCTTATCCAGTTCAGGGTCACGGTGGGTCCAGAGCCTACCTGGAATCATTGGGCGCAAGGCGGGAATACACCCTGGAGGGGGCGCCAGTCCTTCACAGGGCGCAATTACATATAATTTTACATAATATAAGAATAATAATTATAAGTATCTAAAACCCTTAAACAGTACTGTAGTCCCCCCTGCGTGGAAGGACACACAAATCTGACTTTTAGAAATTATTGCAGTATTCCTAATGCACACTGAAAAGACTGAAAATAAAAAATAAAATATAAATAAAGAAACGTATTATTATTTTTATTACTCATTAATTGTCTATAACATATATCCAATTCTGAGTCACCGTGGGTCCGGATCCTATCCGGAAAAACTGGACGCAAGGCAGGAACACACCCTGGAGGGGGCACCAGTCCATCACAGGGCGACACACACTCACACACATGGACACTTGAGTCTCCAATCCACCTAACAATGTGTGTTTTTGGCACCCGGAGGAAACCCACGCAAACACAGGGAGAACACACCACACTCCTCACAGACAGTCACCCGGAGGAAACCCACGCAGACACAGGGAGAACACACCACACTCCTCACAGACAGACACCCGGAGGAAACCCACGCAGACACAGGGAGAACACACCACACTCCTCACAGACAGTCACCCGGAGGAAACCCACGCAGACACAGGGAGAACACACCACACTCCTCACAGACAGTCACCCGGAGGAAACCCACGCAGACACAGGGAGAACACATCACACTCCTCACACAGTCACCCGGAGGAAACCCACGCAGACACAGGGAGAACACATCACACTCCTCACAGACAGTCACCCGGAGGAAACCCACGCAGACACAGGGAGAACACACCACACTCCTCACAGACAGTCACCCGGAGGAAACCCACGCAGACACAGGGAGAACACACCACACTCCTCACAGACAGTCACCTGGAGGAAACCCACACAGACACAGAGAGAACACACCACACTCCTCACAGACAGTCACCCGGAGGAAACCCACGAAGACACAGGGAGAACACACCACACTCCTCACAGACAGTCACCCGGAGGAAACCCACGCAGACACAGGGAGAACACATCACACTCCTCACAGACAGTCACCCGGAGGAAACCCACGCAGACACAGAGAGAACACACCACACTCCTCACAGAGTGGAGCGGCTCTGACAGAGACACTACCTGCTGCTCCACCGTGCTGCACTATTATTATTATAATGAGGCCCAATACATAGTGTTAACTCTGACCCTAACCCTAAACTTACCTTAAAGCAACACTAGGTCATATTTTTACCTCAAAATCACATCTTCAAAATCCGTGTGATTTCTATAGACAATACAGTTGTTACTCGGTTTCTGCGGCACTATGTAACTTTTGGAGTCGTGTAGGAATCCCTGTATCAGGCGTTTGAAGGGTTGCCATGTCACTCAGCTCCAAGGCTCAAGGTGACACTGGGAAACAAGGGGTAGGAGAAGAAATAAGAAACAGGACTGGGCTGTTACTGTCTATCCTTCACCCGTCTAAATGATGCATCATCTAAATAGTGATAGTTATAGTTATGGTTGGTGTAGTTTGTGGACTGCGTTAGACATGGTCCCGCAAACGATACATTACACACTCTGTACTCACACCGCGCTGTGCATCAAGATGAGACGCCTGGATAAAGTCACACTCAGTGGTAAAACACATGCAGATAATGTGGAATCTGCGCATCCAGGAAAAACAAAGAGGCGTTTATCTGTAGAAATGACCGCATTATAAACTGAGCCTGACAAACTACTCACGACGGAAAGCAGATATCACCACAGCACAGCACTGTCAACACCACACTGCGACTCACACACACACACACACACACACACACACACACACACACACAATCAGTACAGTATTTCACACTGGTCATCTACCCATACACCAGCCGCAATATTATGGCCATTTCCTTGTTTCTCTCAGCTCCACTGACCACACAGGAGCACTTTGTATTTCTACAATAACAGACTGTAGTCTGTCTGTTGCTCTGCATACTTTGTTACCCTCTTCTCCCCCTGTTCCTCAGCGCTCAGGACCCCCACAGAGCAGGTGTGATGTGGTGGTGGATCATTCTCAGCGCTGCAGTGACACTGACGTGGTGGTGGTGTGTTAGTGTGTGTTGTGCTGGTGTAGAGTGGATCAGACACAGCAGTGCTGCTGGAGTTTTTAAACCCCTCAGTGTCTGGACTGAGAACAGTCCACCGACCAAAAACATCCAGCCGACAGCGTCCTGTGTCACTGATGAAGGACTAGAGGACGAGCGACACACACTGTGCAGCGACAGATGAGCTACTGTCTCTGACTTTACATTGACAAGGTGGACCAACGGAGGCACCAAATGTTCAACACAATCACAAAATGAAAGACGGACACGAAGAAACAAAGAAAAGCTTTTAAAGGTCTTTGAGTGAATGCACCCTCTCCGAGTTCTGTCATTCCCAGTGCAGGTTTCTCCTGTCAGAGCGGTCATCTCCGTCACAGGTCAGCTCTCTGAACCCTGGCTTCTGTCTGACCATCATCTTCTCGTGTTTCTGAAAGCTGAGTCCGCTACGCTGGCCGCCCCCTGAACTCCAGACTGGATTAATGGCCTTGCTCTCTGCCCTATCAGGACCTCGCACAATTAAAACTACAACCCGACTCCACCATCTGCGCCACGCTGCGTCTGCCGGCCTGCAGTCGGGAGATTCCTTACTAAGAGACGGTCACAGAACAAAGCAAACTAAAAATATCATCCTGGCAATCTTTCATTTGTCTTTTAAAGCTGACTTCAAAGTGTTTTTGTGAAGTGTTTAACTGTAATTCCATAATCAATGCTGGAGTATTTTAATATGTTGCATAATACAAATGACAATTTTTATTCAACATAAAATAACCTACGAAAATTAGGCATTAGGCAGTAGGCACAGAAAGAACACACCACACTCCTCGCAGACAGTCACCCGGAGGAAACCCACACAGACACAGGGAGAACACACCACACTCCTCACAGACAGTCACCCGGAGGAAACCCACACAGACACAGGGAGAACACACCACACTCCTCACAGACAGTCACTCGGAGGAAACCCACGCAGACACAGGGAGAACACACCACACTCCTCACAGACAGTCACCCGGAGGAAACCCACGCAGACACAGGGAGAACACACCACACTCCTCACAGACAGTCACCCGGAGGAAACCCACGCAGACACAGGGAGAACACACCACACTCCTCACAGACAGTCACCCAGAGGAAGTGCAAAATGTGCAACATTATGCGCAGCATCGAGTTATCTACGTCCAGTAAAATGTGTGTGTGTGTGTGTGTGTGTGTGTAAGAGAAAGACAGAGTGAGTTTAAAAAGAAAGGAGGAGACAGATGCCCAGAGAAAGTCTCTGATTGACAGGTAGAAGGTAGAAGCACCGTCTCCACAGAGCCCCACCCAGAGAGCGGCGTTCGGGTCAGTGTCCCCAGCAGGAACCAAGGGGTTCACACTGCTCTGTTTCTGTCATTCTCATCACTGAGACAGTAAAGGAAGTGTGTGGTGCACGGATGGAGCTCCCTCTCAGTCCGCGCTGTCTTCAGGGGACGTTTGAAGCATCCATAAAGCGAAAGGTACTTTCAGAACGATGGTAATTCGGAGACAGAGAGAAGGTTTGAGTGTGGGAGCTCGGTTTGATCCGTTCTGACACAAGAGAGAGGTTTCACAGAAAAGCAAAGGTGCAGACACGGCGTTAAAGCGCCCGCGAGGGAACATTTACAGAAGCAACACCAGGTTACAGACAGATGGGATGTTTTTAAAGCAGTAGAAAACTCTTTCTCCGTACGTAGGTGCTGCAGTGACAACGCTGCCCTGGGAAGGAGAGGTTTGAGAGCCTCTGGACCCCGCCAGCACTCACCATCCTTGACAGAACAGTGATGACTGTGGAGTCCTGAAAGTTCCTGGGCACAGTGATCACCAGAAACCCGAAGTGGGACACAAACATCAGCTCCATTGTCAGCAGAGGATGTGCTTCCTGTGTCAGCTGAGGAAGTTCAACCTGCCCCAGGAGCTGATGGTGTGGTTTTACCCAGCCATCACCGCATCCATCACAGTGTGGTGCAGCTGCACGTCATCAGGTCTGCGCAGAAGACCACTGGTGTTGCTCACACTGCTGGATCTGCACAGTTCCAGAACCAGGACGCGTGCAGAGAAAATCATCTCCGATCTCTCACACCCCGGACACCCAGGCTAGTGATTCTGGGTAGGCTCCAGAACCACCGCCACCCTGCACTGGATAAAAGTGTGACTCTGCTGTAAGTGTTTATTCATGTGTAACTCGAGCTGTTTAGTTTTGTAGCACTTTCCCTCTGCGTTTACTTTCATGCAGTCAGCGCTCTCCTGAATTTAGAGTCAGGTCCACCTTAAGTAATGTAACTGTAACAGCAGAAATAAGTCAGTGTTACCCCCCTATGGAGCAGGAATAGAGCAACATCCTCATCTCGGTTGGTGCTTTTCAGCGTTTGGAGTCTCTCCGTTGTCTAAAAACCTCCAGATGGCGTTTCTCTGCCGTGAGCAGAGAGAGAGAAAGCCTAGCACCGGACCCAGACACTTTGTTTTTTTACCCATTTACAGACACTGGGGCTTCGTAAACACATTAGAGCGGTTTCCAGAGCAGCACATGGAGAGGACACACACTCAGAGCTTTATTAAAAAGGGTTGATTACAGTCGTGGGTGTTGCCTTTAAGGCTGATCCAGGCCAGGTTGCCAAATATTCAAGTGAACTTCCACAATGATAAACAGAAATAGCAGTAGTATAATACACATTATACAACCCCAGGAACTCTCTTTTAGTCCGTGTACCTCCAGGTTTGTGGATCATCTGAACACAGCAGTGTTTCTTCACACAGTCTGGACATTTCATGATGAATGGACCAATAGGAATGCTCCAAAATGACTATCAAATAAATGTGTATTTTACATTGACTTGCACTGAAAGTTTAGAAGATCTTTCTTTCTCCTGTAAATGTACTATTTTCAGGACACGGTTTTTCTTTCCACAGTTTCACCTTGACACCAGGCTGGAAGCCCAGAGTTTGGCTCTGACCTCTGCCCCCTAGGCTGAGGTTATTGCCTCTTCCAGGGAGGCAGGGCACAGCCGGCCCCCAGCTCCTTCCGCTCACCCTCCAGTCGCCACTGTTGTTCTTACTGGACGTGTGTGATCCCAGACTCTGGTGGAGCAGCATGGCGTGTTTGGATCACTGTGCTTGCCTCAGTCAGAACAACACACACATCCAGGTGGATCCTGTGTGTGAGGCTTTAGGCGAGAGCTGGTGGCAGAGTATTAAACCCCATCCAGGACGAGCAGGACACAGTTCTGTGATGAAACTGATTCACAGAGCCACAGCTTTACATTCAGCCTCAGAAATGAACCGTGCAGAACACACACACACACAGACACACACACAGAAATCAAGAGAGAGAGAGAGAGAATAAAAGATGTGAGAGAAATAGAGGGGAGAAAGAGTGAGAAACACTGATAGAGAGAGACACATACAGACTGTGTGTGTGTGTGTGTGTGTGTTAGAGAGAGAGAGAGAGAGAGAGAAAGTTGTTGATGTGCCGGATGTGTGGTGTGTGTGTGTGTGTGTTAGAGAGAGAGGGAGAGAGAGAGAGAGAGAGAGAGAGAGAGAGAAAGTTGTTGATGTGTTGTGTGTGTGTTAGAGAGAGAGAGAGAGTTGTTGATGTGCCAGATGTGTGTTGTGTGTGTGTGTGTGTGTGTGTGTGTGTGTGTGTTAGAGAGAGAGAGAGAGAGAGAGAGAGTTGTTGATGTGCCGGATGTGTGTTGTGTGTGTGTGTGTGTGTGTGTGTTAGAGAGAGAGAGAGAGAGAGAGAGTGTTGTTGATGTGCCGGATGTGTGTTGTGTGTGTGTGTGTGTGTGTGTGTGTTAGAGAGAGAGGGAGAGAGAGAGAGAGAGAGATAAAGTTGTTGATGTGCCGGATGTGTGTTGTGTGTGTGTGTGTGTGTGTGTGTTAGAGAGAGAGGGAGAGAGACAGAGAGAGAGAGAGAAAGTTGTTGATGTGTGTTGTGTGTGTGCTTCTTAATGAAGGAAGAATGGAAGAAAAACAAAGAAATCCTCATCGCAATCTCAGTCCCACAGCTCTGAGGAAAAGGACCCCTCCCTCCCTCTCTCACACACACACACTCTCCCTCTCTCACACAGACCGCACTCTCTCTCTCTCTCTTTCTCTGACATTTATTTATCAGACATTTGTGGACTGCCGTAAACACAACGGTGAAGGGGAAAATCTCATGAAAATGATCACACAAGGAATAATAATGATGCACGGGTGGTTATTGTCTTAAGCGCAGGACGATTACAAACAGCCCTCAGACAGAACAACAGGACTCTGGCCTCTGAAGCCATGTGTAAAATACTGTGCAGTGGTCTCTCAGAGTGATTCTGACAGCAGAAACAGAGCTGAAGAATCTGATCTACAGTAGATCGGTCCGTAAGAGCACCGCAGTCAGGAGAGAATCTTCAGAAGAAAAACATCTGCAGCCAATCAGACACAAGCCTCCAATTAGGAGCTGCCCACTGGCTCCTCCCATAACGGCCAGCAGAGCCAATCAGACAAAAGATCTAGAGTTGAGAACCGCCCACTGGTTCCTCCCATAATAGCCTGCAGAGCCAATCAGACACAAGATCTAGAGTTGAGAACCACCCACTGGCTCCTCCCATAATAGCCAGCAGAGCCAATCAGACACAAGCCTCCGATTAGGAGCTGCCCACTGGCTCCTCCCATAACAGCCAGCAGAGCCAATCAGACACAAGTTCCAGAGTTAAGAACCGCCCACTGACTCCTCCCATAACGGCCAGCGGTGTTGAAAATGTAACCGATACAGATTGATCCACACAAACCCTTCTGTGTTATTGGAGTATGGAGTGTATGAGGCAGTGGGAAATCACAGTGCTGTCAAACTGTAACTGAACATCACTGACCACGTTTTTTTCTTTTCTTTTTTTTTCTTTATGGATTTGGGAGAGCATAATTTTTATAATTTATCAACAATAGTTAACAAGCTATTAGACGATAAGTGTTACAGTTAGAAGCCTCCCACACAAATAAATCCAGAACCCATGAACCTGCTCCTGAAGCACTGGCCTTACACAGTGGATATATATATATATATATATTATATAAATGTATTTTTTATAAAGCTATAGATCATTAAGTCGAACAGAAATGCTGCAGCGTGACAGCTTCGCTTTTCATTACGAGCAGGGAGCCATTACAAGCGCTTTCTGCCCACAATGGACAACGCGGTTATGCCATAAATAATTGATTGCAAATCACTTAGCCTCGGTCTCACGCCAATTTAAACCCCTCTGAACACAAGAGCAGAGACCACCACACACGACAGCGCCTGCTGTTCAACCTGCGGCTCAGGAAAACACATCTGTAGCACAACACTGCTCCAGGGGGGGAGGAGTTAACGCAGTCAGAGTCGGACACAAGCTCCAGGAATCGTTCGGTGTACAAATATTATTATAATTCAATGTATAATACAATCTCCAGCTCTTTGTCTGTGTTATGGTGACTGTTGTGTGGTATTAAAAATGATAACTGTAATTGTATTCACACACAAAACACATGTAACCTAGCAACGACTCCAGCGCTTAGAACACAGAGCTGTGCCTGGGCTTTTTCACTTTTTCAATCGGGTCACTTTCCATTTCCACACCTTAAAGTACCTTAAAGAGTTATAACAGTTTTTACTCAGAACCTTTCCGAATTTAGTCTTAGAATTATTCCGAATTTTTACTCTGAATTATTCAGAGTTTTTACTCAGAACCTTTTCGACTTTAATCTTAGAATTATTCCGAATTTTACTCAAAATTATTCAGAGATTTTACTCAGAATTTTTCCAAAATTAAATCTTAGAATTATTCTGAATTTTTACTCAGAAATATACAGTTTTTACTCAGAACCATTTTGTTTACTTGTTTGTCGATTCCATGGCCTTGAAACTCTGCCGTAATACAGTCTGCTGATTTAAGGAGTTTGAAAAAAGACAAAATTCTCCTTTAGAGAATACGCTCAGGATAAAACCTCAGAAACGTTCTTTGTACTTTAAAGGTTTGGAAAATGAGAGCCCTCTCCAGCAGGGGCCCAGCTGCAGCGCTCCAGTGGGGCCCCTGCCTCCCTCAGGGCAAGTTTCTCAGCCACTGTTTGGACTGTGCAGTGTTTAATTGCCTGTTCGCTGTGCAGCAGCAGCTCAACTGCGTCTGTCATGTCTGTTCTGAAGACGTCTGCATGAGTCCTCTGCTCTGGCTTCTGTCGTTTCCCGCTGCGTCCTCCTCTGTGTGACCCGAGGACAGCAGGTTTGACACGTCATTCCCTGTACCATGTAACAGTCTGAAAAACAGACGTGTGGTGGGTTTCCATGAAAACAGGAGCTGTGCAGGAGGCAGATCTCACAGAGGATGTCCCTTTCATGCTCGTCTCACTGTGGAGAACAACACCGTCCCTCTGTGATTGTCTCTTACACACAATTAATGCAAGACTTTCACTCATCTCCACAGAAAGAAAGAGAGAGAGAGACAGGATACAGCACCACATCCACCCACAGACTAAACACACAGGGCAGGAGATGGAGAGACTGTCTGAAACACTCCACTGTGTGTGAGTGACTGTGTGAGTGTGCAAGTGACTGAGTGTGCAAGTGACTGGGTGAATGTGCGAGTGACTGGGTGAGTGAGTGACTGTGTGAGTGTGCAAGTGAATGTGTGAGTGTGTGAGTGGCTGGGCGAGTGTGTTAGTGGCCGGGTGAGTGTGCGAGTGACTGAGTGTGTGAGTGACTGGGTGAGTGTGTGAGTGACTGGGTGAGTGTGCGAGTGACTGTGTGAGTGTGCAAGTGAATGTGTGAGTGTGTGAGTGGCTGGGCGAGTGTGTTAGTGGCTGGGTGAGTGTGCGAGTGACTGGGTGAGTGTGCGAGTGACTGGGTGAGTGTGCAAGTGACTGGGTGAGTGTGCAAGTGACTGGGTGAGTGTGCAAGTGACTGGGTGAGTGTGCGAGTGGCTGGGCGAGTGTGTGAGTGACTGGGTGAGTGTGCGAGTGACTGGGTGAGTGTGTGAGGAACCTGTGATAAACCCTTGTGGTGACCCCTGGTGGCAGTACATTGATATTAAATGTCGTTCTGGACGTATAACCATCGTTTACACTTCCATTTAAAGGACGCTAATGAGACTATGAACTGTTAATGTGTGTGAAACACACACTGCATGTTTTCTAAACAAGAACAAGTCACACACACATTCTCTGGAGGGAACACACTGACATTCCCACTCAGCACACTTGGAGGAGAACACTAACTGCTCAATGTGTTACAAACACCCTGACATTGTGTTGGCTAGCACTGTGCTGAGAGAGAGGGAGACCATCCAACACACACACACACACACACACACACACACACACACACACACACACACACAGAGTGCATTTACTGCTCAAACAGTTAAAGAGTGTTGTAGAGATTCCTCTGTTCCTGGCGAATAAGATGTAAATAAACCCCTCCCGTGTTTTTGTGGCAGGGAAATCACAGAGTGAAGCTGTAGGTGGGTGGAGAAGAGAGGCTTATATCACTGCACACAAACTGCACACACACACACACACAGAGGAGATCAATATCTCTCGGTCCACAGACCTCCTCAGGACTTATGTAACAAAGTGCTCCTGATTGAAGGATGAGGCAGAAGAAGACAAGCTGAAGCACATGGGTGTGTGTGTGTGTGTGTGTATGCGTCCACTCTACACCAGAGACCCCCGAGGTACATCATGAAGGTCTCTTACAAAGTCAGAGAGAGTGGTGGGCTTCAAATCCACACACTTTGCATTGTATATTACTGTGTTCTCTACTTGAAAGTTTAAAAGCAACATGGACGACTCTGGAGGACTATTGTTCTCACAGCAAAACAGACTCTCCCTCTGTTAGTGTTCATTCAGGAGCTCTGCGTCTTTTAAGGTGGAGCGGTGTGTGCGAGTAAGAAGCGACTGTATCTTTTAAGGTGGAGCGGTGTGTGCGAGTAAGAAGCGACTGTATCTTTTAAGGTGGAGCGGTGTGTGCGAGTAAGAAGCGACTGTATCTTTTAAGGTGGAGCGGTGTGTGCGAGTAAGAAGCGACTGTATCTTTTAAGGTGGAGCGGTGTGTGTGAGTAAGAAGCGACTGTATCTTTTAAGGTGGAGCGGTGTGTGCGAGTAAGAAGTGACTGTATCTTTTAAGGTGGAGCAGTGTGTGTGAGTAAGAAGCGACTGTATCTTTTAAGGTGGAGCGGTGTGTGTGAGTAAGAAGCGACTGTATCTTTTAAGGTGGAGCGGTGTGTGTGAGTAAGAAGGAATTGTATATTTTAAGGTGGAGCGGTGTGTGTGAGTAAGAAGTGACTGTATCTTTTAAGGTGGAGGGGTGTGTGTGAGTAAGAAGCGACTGTATCTTTTAATGTGGAGGGGTGTGTGTGAGTAAGAAGCGACTGTATCTTTTAAGGCGGAGCGGTGTGTGTGAGTAAGAAGCGACTATCTTTTAAGGTGGAGCGGTGTGTGTGAGTAAGAAGCGACTGTATCTTTTAAGGTGGAGTGGTGTGTGTGAGTAAGAAGGAATTGTATATTTTAAGGTGGAGCGGTGTGTGTGAGTAAGAAGGAATTGTATATTTTAAGGTGGAGCGGTGTGTGTGAGTAAGAAGGAATTGTATATTTTAAGGTGGAGCGGTGTGTGTGAGTAAGAAGCGACTGTATATTTTAAGGTTGAGCGGTGTGTGTGAGTAAGAAGTGACTGTATCTTTTAAGGTGGAGCGGTGTGTGTGAGTAAGAAGCGACTATCTTTTAATGTGGAGGGGTGTGTGTGAGTAAGAAGCGACTGTATCTTTTAAGGCGGAGCGGTGTGTGTGAGTAAGAAGTGACTGTATCTTTTAATGTGGAGGGGTGTGTGTGAGTAAGAAGTGACTGTATCTTTTAATGTGGAGGGGTGTGTGTGAGTAAGAAGCGACTGTATCTTTTAAGGCGGAGCGGTGTGTGTGAGTAAGAAGCGACTATCTTTTAAGGTGGAGCGGTGTGTGTGAGTAAGAAGGAATTGTATATTTTAAGGTGGAGCGGTGTGTGAATGTTACAACATTCATTGAATTTTAAAAGGTGTGTTGACTCAGATTTATGATTCCAGATTTAGGAACATTTCCTCCAGGAGTTGATGGAACTCTAACACACCACATCACACCCCACCCCCACCCCCCCCAAACACACACACGGCTGCAGCACTCAGAAGCCTCCACTATGTTCATCTCTCAGCAGACTGTTGATGCTAATGCATCTGTTTACTTTAGTGTCACGTTGTGTGTGTGTGCAGAGCGGTGTTCATCAGTGCTGTTTTTGACACATCTGTGTGTGTGTGTGTGTGTGGCTGTGCTTTGAAGTCACATAAATGAATCAGGAAGTGTCAAGGTACATGAAGAAAGAAGGTGGGCTTAAGGGATGATTAAGTGGGAAGGAAAGGAGGGAGGGGAAAGGGGGATAAAGAAGGAGAAAACAAGGAGGAGAGAGAGAAAAGGAAAAACAGAAAGAAGATAAAGTGAAAAATATGAGGAGAGAGACCAAAAGAAAAGAGAGAGAGAGAGAGAGAGAGAGAGAGAGATTGTTTGTGTTCTCTTTCAGGTCCTTCTTTGGAATCAGAACAACATGAAGAGAAATGTTAACGTCATTCAGTGACTTCATTAATCATTTATTACACTGTTACTACTCATAACTACAATGTTATTACAGTGTTTTTGTTTTTTTTTACAAATGTTTGTTACAAATGAAGGAGAACAATGCAGAATCACTTATCACTCTCTCTTTGATCTGCACTCGCCGTGAATCGCAGCAGCAGCAGCTGGCTCTCAGTCCCCACTCACAAACTGATCCTATCAGAGACGGAGAGAGGGGAGAGGAGAGGAGAGGAGAGAGTGAAAGGTGTAAGGGTAGAGGAGAGGGAATAGATAGAGAGGGTGAGAGAAGGAGAGATGGAGTGAGAGAGAGGAGGAGAGATGGAGAGAGTGAGGAGGAGGAGAGATGGAGAGAGAGAGAGAAGCAGAGATGGAGAGGGTGAGAAGGAGAAAAGATGGAGAGAGTGGGATGAGGGGAAAAAGAAGGGGAGAGTGGGATGAGGGGAAAGAGAAGAGGAGAGAGGGATGAGGGGAAAGAGAAGAGGAGAGAGGGATGAGGGGAAAGAGAAGAGGAGAGAGATGAGGGGAAAGAGAAGGGGAGAGAGGGATGAGGGGAAAGAAAAGAGGAGAGAGGGATGAGGGGAAAGAGAAGGGGAGAGAGATGAGGGGAAAGAGAAGAGGAGAGAGGGATGAGGGGAAAGAAAAGAGGAGAGAGGGATGAGGGGAAAGAGAAGGGGCGAGAGATGAGGGGAAAGAGAAGAGGAGAGAGGGATGAGGGGAAAGAGAAGGGGAGAGTGGGATGAGGGGAAAGAGAAGGGGAGAGAAATGAGGGGAAAGAGAAGAGGAGAGGGATGAGGGGAAGAGAAGATGAGAGAGGGATGAGGGGAAAGAGAAGGGGAGAGAGGGATGAAGGGGAGAGGGGGATGAGGGGAAAGAGAAGATGAGAGAGGGATGAAGGGAAAGAGAAGGGGAGAGAGGGATGAAGGGGAGAGGGGGATGAGAGGAAAGAAGAGGAGAATGGGATGAAGGGGAGAGGGGGATGAGAGAGAGGAGAAGGGGAGAGTGGGATGAGGGGAAAGAGAAGGGGAGAGAGGGATGAGAGAGAGAAGGGGAGAGTGGGATGAGGGGAAAGAGAAGGGGAGAGAGGGATGAAGGGGAGAGGGGGATGAGAGAGAGGAGAAGGGGAGAGTAGGATGAGGGGAAAGAGAAGGGGAGAGAGGGATGAGGGGGAGAGGGGGATGAGAGAGAGGAGAAGGGGAGAGTGGGATGAGGGGAAAGAGAAGGGGAGAGAGGAATGAGAGAGAGGAGAAGGGGAGAGTGGGATGAGAGAGAGGAGAAGGGGAGAGTGGGATGAGGGGAAAGAGAAGGGGAGAGAGGGATGAAGGGGAGAGGGGGATGAGAGAGAGGAGAAGGGGAGAGTGGAATGAAGGGGAGAGGGGGATGAGAGAGAGGAGAAGGGGAGAGGGGGATGAGAGAGAGGAGAAGGGGAGAGGGGGATGAGGGGAAAGAGAAGGGGAGAGAGGGATGAGAGAGAGGAGAAGGGGAGAGTGGGATGAGGGGAAAGAGAAGGGGAGAGAGGGATGAAGGGGAGAGGGGGATGAGAGAGAGGAGAAGGGGAGAGTGGGATGAGGGGAAAGAGAAGGGGAGAGAGGGATGAGAGAGAGGAGAAGGGGAGAGTGGGATGAGGGGAAAGAGAAGGGGAGAGAGGGATGAAGGGGAGAGGGGGATGAGAGAGAGGAGAAGGGGAGAGTGGAATGAAGGGGAGAGGGGGATGAGAGAGAGGAGAAGGGGAGAGGGGGATGAGAGAGAGGAGAAGGGGAGAGGGGGATGAGGGGAAAGAGAAGGGGAGAGAGGGATGAGAGAGAGGAGAAGGGGAGAGTGGGATGAGGGGAAAGAGAAGGGGAGAGAGGGATGAAGGGAAAGAGAAGGGGAGAGAGGGATGAAGGGGAGAGGGGGATGAGAGGAAAGAAGAGGAGAATGGGATGAAGGGGAGAGGGGGATGAGAGAGAGGAGAAGGGGAGAGTGGGATGAGGGGAAAGAGAAGGGGAGAGAGGGATGAGAGAGAGAAGGGGAGAGTGGGATGAGGGGAAAGAGAAGGGGAGAGAGGGATGAAGGGGAGAGGGGGATGAGAGAGAGGAGAAGGGGAGAGTAGGATGAGGGGAAAGAGAAGGGGAGAGAGGGATGAGGGGGAGAGGGGGATGAGAGAGAGGAGAAGGGGAGAGTGGGATGAGGGGAAAGAGAAGGGGAGAGAGGAATGAGAGAGAGGAGAAGGGGAGAGTGGGATGAGAGAGAGGAGAAGGGGAGAGTGGGATGAGGGGAAAGAGAAGGGGAGAGAGGGATGAAGGGGAGAGGGGGATGAGAGAGAGGAGAAGGGGAGAGTGGAATGAAGGGGAGAGGGGGATGAGAGAGAGGAGAAGGGGAGAGGGGGATGAGAGAGAGGAGAAGGGGAGAGGGGGATGAGGGGAAAGAGAAGGGGAGAGAGGGATGAGAGAGAGGAGAAGGGGAGAGTGGGATGAGGGGAAAGAGAAGGGGAGAGAGGGATGAAGGGGAGAGGGGGATGAGAGAGAGGAGAAGGGGAGAGTGGGATGAGGGGAAAGAGAAGGGGAGAGAGGGATGAGAGAGAGGAGAAGGGGAGAGTGGGATGAGGGGAAAGAGAAGGGGAGAGAGGGATGAAGGGGAGAGGGGGATGAGAGAGAGGAGAAGGGGAGAGTGGAATGAAGGGGAGAGGGGGATGAGAGAGAGGAGAAGGGGAGAGGGGGATGAGAGAGAGGAGAAGGGGAGAGGGGGATGAGGGGAAAGAGAAGGGGAGAGAGGGATGAGAGAGAGGAGAAGGGGAGAGTGGGATGAGGGGAAAGAGAAGGGGAGAGGGGGATGAGAGAGAGGAGAAGGGGAGAGTGGGATGAGAGAGAGGAGAAGGGGAGAGTGGGATGAGGGGAAAGAGAAGGGGAGAGAGGGATGAAGGGGAGAGGGGGATGAGAGAGAGGAGAAGGGGAGAGTGGGATGAGGGGAAAGAGAAGAGAAGAGAGAGATGAAGGGAAAGAGAAGGGGAGAGTGGGATGAGGGGAAAGAGAAGGGGAGAGAGGGATGAAGGGGAGAGGGGGATGAGAGAGAGGAGAAGGGGAGAGTGGGATGAGGGGAAAGAGAAGGGGAGAGAGGGATGAGAGAGAGGAGAAGGGGAGAGTGGGATGAGGGGAAGAGAAGGGGAGAGAGGGATGAAGGGGAGAGGGGGATGAGAGAGAGGAGAAGGGGAGAGTGGAATGTGGGGAAAGAAGAGAAGAGAGGAGAGTGGAAGAGGAATGATGGAAAGAAGAGAAGAGGGGAGAGTGGAAGAGGGGAAAGAGAAGGGGAGAGGGGGATGAGAGAGAGGAGAAGGGGAGAGTGGGATGAGGGGAAAGAAGAGAAGAGGGGAGAGTGGAAGAGGGAATGATGGAAAGAAGAGAAGAGGGGAGGTGGAGGGAAAGAGAGACAGTCGCTGGGTGATAAATAAAGGCCGGAGCACACACAGTTTCCCTGTAACGGCCTTTTAATTGAACTCAGTGCTTTGCTTGAATAGCTTTCCTTGGAAAAAAAGAAATGAAGAGCAGAAATTGGTTTCTCTCCTCACACCTTTTCAGCCTCTCTCTCTCTCACACACACACACACACACACACACACACAGAGTGAAGACTCCATCTAATCCAGCCCTGTGACTCCACAATTAGAACCAGAAACAACTCAGTACTTCAGCTAAGCCTTCAGAACAAGACCCCCCAGCCACACACACACACACACACACACACACAAACACGCGCTTTCAAATCATTCATATATTATTTCACTTATTTGCGTCTTTGTTTTTCTGATTATTTAATATTCCACATAAAGAGGATGCATTAATATTACAGTGTATTAATGGAAGGGAAATGATATGTAACTCTTGCTAATTACATTATGATTCTGTGGTCCGATGTTTCTCGTTATGGAGGTGGGAGTTATGGCGCTGCCTGTCAGGCTGTAATTGTGTGACGCCCACAAAAGTGTGGTCACATTCATTTTGGTGAATATTTAAATTTTTTCGTATATAATGTTTTATTTGCTGTACTCCTCTGAAGTGTGGTGTGGAATGTATTTAATTTGGGAGAATACGGTCATATTCTCATTATTCATATGTTAATGTTTGGCCAGCAATGTGAGCATTTCTAGCTTGGAGACTTTGGCAGTAGATCTAACTCAGCGACAGTAGGGGGCAGTGTGACATGGAGAGTTGCCTTACGCACGTTGCTGAAATTCTCTCATAGCTCAAGAGAACTCGGTAACGCTAAGACCTGCCTCCCTGCCTCATTATTTCTCTCCTGTTTTCAGGTTGGTAATGTGAAATATCTCTTTAAAGATGTCATAAAAAAACACATTGCGTTGTGAGCCAGCACTTTTCATGGAATAATTTGCATTAAGATAATCATTTTGTTGTAATATATGCTTCTTTTTGGAATGAGAAAACTAAGCTCTGCCGAGTGTAGCTGGCTAATGGCGCCACAAATTTCTTTTGTTAGAGAATCTCAAGTTAGCATAGGTCACATGAGTCTCCCACCAAACGTTATATGTTTCTTGCTATTTTGTTAGTTTTATAGGAAAACTGTTTTTCATGTAGAATATAAAAAAATCATTTGATGTGTAATTTTACAGAAGCAATGTTAGTACAGAGAATCTCTTGCAGTACACTTAAACTAATTTTGATACATCTGAAGTGTATGAAAAACACTGAATATTTAAGTGCTAAAAGTACAGTTCATAATTGTATGTTAAATAGAGTTTAGGGTGGTCACTTAATGTATTAAAATAGTACACAGTATATGTGATAAAAAGAACAAAAGACATGAACGTGTGGTTAGAATTGATTTCATATTTTTGTATTCAATGTAAACATTGGTAATATCTTTTTGTTTCTATAAAGACACTTTGAAGATTAAGTGAATTGAGGGAATAAGACCATGTATGTACATGAAGAAAATATAATCACTTAATAAAATATAGCTCAAGAGAACTCGGTAACGCTAAGACCTGCCTCCCTGCCTCATTATTTCTCTCCTGTTTTCAGGAATTAACTGTTACTTCGGTGCTGTTATACGGTACCTGTAACAGATTTTGGTGGCCCGTACGGGGATCAGCATCATATGCACAGGCGAGGAGCTGATCCAGACCCAATTGTTTAAAGAAGCCATTGAACCAGTGAACTGGTGCTGCTGTGGATTTTCCCATTGGGAAAGAATGGATTGTGTTTAACTGGGACATCAATACACTCTCTTATCTTGCTGCTTAGGAAGAGATATCTAGCTACATGCAACATGACCGCAGTGATAACAACCACAACTCTGAGACTCTGTCTCCATGGTTCTGAGTTCTTTTAAAGAATGAAAGCAAAGACTGTGCTATACAGGTAGAAGAAGACCAAGACCAAAGAGCGGCATAAATTTCCTGGACTGGGGACTGAGAGTGTAGAGGGAAAAGGCCATGGGGGACAGTGAGAGAAAAAACTTGGTGTGGACCATCAAGAAGAACCTGCTCACGCTCACGACTGAGGAACTTTTCCAGCTTGCAAGGAGTGTCGGTCCAGTGCCGGGGAAGGATCTGTCCGTGCTTGAGATGAGTGATGACGAAGGCTGCTTTGAGTACATCCAAGCCTTCACGTCTAGCAAGAACTTATTAGAGTCTGAGGACACAGGTATGGCACAGTTGTTAGAGTTAAACAGTGTCATTGATGCCATCATTCAAAGTCATGTAAAGTCATGCTCTTCATTCAAATCTGGGGTAGATAGTAGGGTTGAGATGCATGAAATGCTGCCAGATCATCAACATAATTTGAGTGTTGCAGGAAGCCAAGTTAACGCAGATGCTGACAGTATGGTAGTGAGTGCTCCTAACACTAACATAAGCCACACAGTCACAAGTAGCTCATTTAATTTAGCTCCAACTCCTCATTTGGCCCGTCCAACCACAATTACTGCTGCCAAAGCTACACTTGACACTGACATAGGTCTACAGCAAATGCTTTCTAGCTATGTTGAACTTGGTCAGAAAGTTATGCAGTACATGACCACGCCCACTCCACCACCCACATTTCCTTCACCCCCTCCATTACAGCCTCCCTCACAACCAAGTGGTGCCCACAGCAATTGTTCAGCTGAACAGTATTCACATATAACACCTGATAGACTAGTCCCAATTCGAGATCTTTCATTGCTCCAGCGTAGAGAATTTAAGATTCAAGGTGGACAGATCAGTGATCAGGGCTCAGATATAAGCTACAACAACATATGTAGACAAATTGAAGAAGGCATTAGGGAACAGTTCAGTAATGCTGAGATAGTGAGAGGTGTACTTAAAGTCATCAAATCTGGAAATTTCAAGGACATGTTAATGCATAAAGATGATTTAACTGTTGACGAGCTTAAGGGTTTCCTACAATCCCACCTAGGGGGACGGAGTAATATGGAACTATTTCAAGAGCTTATGTGCACGAAACAACTAGACAGTGAAACACCCCAACAGTTTTTATACCGCGTGATAGGGCTCAAGCAGAAGATCTTGTTTTCTTCAAAACATACTGACCCAGATGTGAAATACAGTGCAAGCACAGTTCAAGATATTTTTCTACACACTGTATACCAGGGTCTTGGACATAAGCATGAAGATATTCGCCGGGAGCTTAAACCCTTACTTTTAGATTGCAAAGTGACCGATGAGACCATTCTAAAACAAATGATGAAGATAACAAATGATGAAAACGAAAGACAGAGGCGTTTTGGGCCAGTTGTTCGACAGAAACATGTAAACATACATAGCACACAGTTTGAAGTTGCAGCTGCACAAGAATCTGGTATGAAGAATGAAAGCTCAGATAGAAAGCTTAGAGTAGACATGCTCCAGCAGTTAACAGAGAAAGTGGAGAGGTTGACAAACATCGTAGCACTTCTACAGAACCCATCACAAAGCCAATCAACAGAATCATCATGTAAGCATTGTTCAAGGAAGGTGGACCAAAGAAAAGGGAAAACCTATAGTTGTGCCAAATGCCTCGAACAGAACCGTTCTGACTGCACTCATTGTTTCTACTGTGGTGAAGAAGGCCACAGAGCAATGGGATGTCTAAAGAAGTCAAAGTACCAGGAAAACTGGAGCCGGTCCCTGCCAGGGGACAAGTGGTGACCGGGCTCCATCTTCAGTCCCAACCGCTCTTACCTCATGCTTCAGAGTGCCATGCTGGGTGCCTAGGCAGTGTTATGTCAAAGCCAAAGGGTGAAAAAGGAGTACAGGGGAATTACCAGCAAAGCCAAATATCTCCTCGACACTCTCTGTCCTCACCTACCCACAGAGATGAGCGTCTAGCTAAATTTATTGGGGAAAAAGCTCTCACACAATGTCATCTCAATGACATAGCAGTTAGTGCCTTACTGGATACCGGGGCTCAGGTTAGCATGATTGATAGAAATTGGAGAGAGAAATATCTACCCAACACCAGTGTTTGGCCTATCAGTGATATTCTTGATGACAATGAAGAATTGGAGGTTCATGCGGTAAATGGACATATCCTCCCCTTTGACGGTTGGGTTCTCATCTCTGTCAGCTTGGGGAAGGATAAGGGTTTTGGTGAATCTATTATGGTGCCCTTCCTCATTAGCAGTATTCCCCTTGAACGACCACTACTGGGATTTAATGTACTAGAGAATGTGATTCACAGCCACCCAGTAGGGTTGGCTTCAGTACTTACCTCCCTCCTTTCTGATGCAATAGCGATACCAACTGAGAAGGCAGAGCTGCTTGTGAGCTTCATCCAAGCAGGGAAACCTTCCATGCATTATGGACGTTTGAGAACTGGTACATGTGACACTATAATTCCAGCAGGACAAGTAGCTTGGGTCAAGTGCCAGGCCCCATCTAGTATTGATCCATCAGATACTTACATTCTTTTTGAGCCTGATGAGAACAGTGGACAGCTCGCAGAGTTGGATGTAGGGGAAGGCCTGCTGGAAATACACATTTCAAAGAGACCGTACGTTGTGATACCTGTGAGAAACAGCAGGAAACATTCTGTTACTTTGCCAAGGAAGACAGCCCTTGGTAGTGTCCAAACGATAGCAAGAGTCATTGAGATTGATCAACCCGTGAAACCAAAGGCTAAAGCAGCAGTCAGCAGTGCTGCATCATCGTCATTGACTAAAACTAGTCTATCCTTGTGGCAGCCTCCTGTTGACCTCAACCACCTTAGCGAGGAAGAACAGGTGAAAGTCAAGAAGATGCTGTGGGAGGAATCAGCAGCTTTCGCTAGAGACACTAATGATATCGGGTGCATTCCTAGTTTGCGGATGTCAATCAACCTTAAAGACGATATTCCCGTACAAAGAGCATATTCTTCAGTCCCTAAGCCATTGTTCAAGGAAGTGAAGGAGTATATCCAGGAGCTGCTGATGAAAGGTTGGATTGTAAAATCTAAGTCCCCCTTTTCTGCTCCCGTGGTTTGCGTCCGTAAAAAGGATGGGACCCTCCGCCTATGCATAGATTATCGTCTATTAAACCAAAAGACCATTCCTGACCGACATCCTCTACCTAGGATACAAGACCTGACTGACACTCTAGGTGGCTATTCTTGGTTCAGCATTCTTGACCAGGGAAAAGCCTATCATCAAGGCTTCATCGCAGAGGGTTCCCGGCATCTCACTGCATTCATTACTCCATGGGGACTCTATGAATGGGTCCGTATCCCATTTGGACTTTCCAATGCCCCCGCAGCATTCCAGCGGAGCATGGAGGAGATGTTAGGGCCGCTGAGGGATGAATGCTGCATACCATATCTTGACGACGTTCTATGTTATGCAAAAAACTTTGACGATCACATAGAATCTGTGCGCAACGTGCTTCAAGCCTTACAGCGTCACGGGGTTAAGCTAAGACCTGAGAAATGTGAGCTGTTTCGACATGAGGTTAGGTATGTGGGTCGCCTAGTGTCAGCTGAGGGAGTGCGGATTGACCCTAAAGATTTAGAAGCAGTGCAGTTACTGACCAACAACATACCCAAGACGGTGGGAGATGTTAGGAAGCTCACTGGGTTTCTGGGCTATTATCGTTCTTACATCCAGGACTTTTCGCGAATAGCCAAGCCAATCTATGAGTTGCTTCAAAACAAGCCCGATCAGGAAAGTCCAGGTGGTGGAAAAATTAGAGGGCCACAATTGCCTTCTCGAAAACCGATTATCTGGACAAGTGAACACCAGCTAGCTCTTGAACAACTTATCGCTCTTCTAGTGAACCCCCCTGTGTTAGCATACCCTGATTTCAGCCTGCCTTTTGTGCTACATACAGATGCTTCAGACCTGGGCTTGGGTGCCATTCTCTATCAGCATCAGGATAACAAGTTGAGAGTCATTGGATATGGGTCCAGGACACTAACAGCAGCTGAGCGTAACTACCATCTGCACAGTGGGAAACTAGAGTTCCTCGCTTTAAAGTGGGCAGTGTGCGAAAAATTTAGGGACTACCTGTTCTACGCAACACACTTTACTGTATACACCGACAACAATCCGTTGACATATGTCATGAGTACTGCTAAACTAAATGCAGTGGGTCATCGGTGGGTTGGGGAACTCTCAGATTTCCGATTTGACATCAAATATAGGCCAGGAAAGTCAAACATTGATGCCGATATGTTATCACGTGTCCCGTTGGACATTGAGAGTTATGCTAAGTCCTGTACAAAGGAGGTTTCCAAGGATGTGGTACATGCTGTTTGGAATGGAAGCAGAGTAGCTAAGCAAAAAGATGTAGCCTGGGTTGCAGCTCTCAACATTTCCACCCAAGGTCCCCCTCTCTTATCCTGTGACCATCCAGGTCAAATAAGTCATGATGAGCTTGTAGGAGCACAACGGGCAGATGACGCCATCAGTGAAGTGATAAAGCTAAAGGAAGCAGGTACACCGTTGACTGAGGAGGTACGAAAGTCAGCCAGAGGAACCACAAGGAAACTGTTCCATGAATGGGGTAAATTATTTTTAGAGGATGAACTCCTCTACCGGCGAGTGAATGAAAGGAAACAGTTAGTCCTCCCAGCCAAATATAGAGACTTTGTTTTAAAGCAACTTCATAATGAGATGTCTCATGTTGGCACAGAAAGGGTATTGCATTTGGCGAGGCAGAGATTTTACTGGCCTTACATGGCAAGGGAGATCGAGGACTACATCACTAAGAGATGTCCTTGTATAAAGTCAAAGAAGCCAGTTACTCATGTCCGGGCTCCCATGGGTAGTATCACCTCAAATTTTCCTCTAGAGTTGGTTTGCATTGACTATTTGCACTTGGAGACAAGTAGGGGTGGTTATGAGTACATCCTGGTGGTAATTGATCATTTTACAAGATTCGCCCAAGCTTATCCGACAAGAAACAAGAGTGGAAAAACGGCTGCTGAGCGCATCTTTAATGACTTTATACCCCGCTTTGGGTATCCATCAAAGATACATCACGACCAAGGCCGTGAGTTTGAGAACGAACTATTTCACACTCTTCAACAGCTTTCTGGTATCCGTCATTCTAGAACATCACCCTACCACCCACAGGGCAACCCAGCTGAAAGGTTTAATCGAACGATACTCCAGATGTTAAGAACTTTAACCGACAAGGAAAAAGAGAGGTGGAAGGATCGACTGCCGCAAGTTGTGCATGCATACAATTGTACTCGGCATGAGTCAACAGGCTTCTCCCCTTTCTTTCTTCTCTTTGGTCGCAACCCGCGTTTGCCAGTCGACTTGTTGTTTGGATTGGTAGAAGAAACAGAACCAAACTCGCCTAAGGGATATGCAGGAAAGTGGGCCAAACGGATGTGGGAGGCCTATCAAATCGCCAATGAAAATAGTAAGAAGTCTAGTGCCAGAGGCAAGTCATATTATGATGCAAAAGTTAAAGGAGTGACATTACAACCTGGGGATAGGGTCCTAGTTCGGAACCTCAGTGAGCGTGGAGGACCAGGAAAACTGAGGTCATACTGGGAGAAGGTCATTTATATTGTAAAAGAGCAGTTTGCTGATAACCCAGTGTATGTAGTGTACCCTGAAACAGGGGAAAAGCAGAAAACGAGGACGCTTCACCGCAATCTTTTATTACTAGTAAATGACTTGCCAGTGGAGGCCTTTTCAAATTCCAACACATCTGTCCCTAAGAAAGGAAAACCAAAAGGTCAATCCAGACCCCTTAGCACAAACAGACTAAACAACTCACGAGACAGTCTGGATACTGATTCTAGTGATGATTCAGACATCGGACATTATTGGCTAAGGGTACCAACAGAAAAAGCAGAGAAGAGACCTGCAGGAATTTACCACCAACAACCCACCATAGACCAAAACAGTCCATCAAGCGTGCCTGTAAGAGAAAGGGAAACAGAAAGACAAGGAGTTGATGAACGCACGCCTGTTTTTGCAGAGTTTGGGGAGGAGGATGTATATGAGGAATCAGAAACTGTCCACGAAGAGCAGTACCTGGTTCCTCCTGTAGCAGATGCCACATCAGGGGTCAGGAGGTCAGCTCGGGATAGAAGACCCAGGCAGGTTTTTACCTATGAATCACTTGGTCAACCGACAGTACAGACCTATGCTAGGGTTAACTCAGCGAAGGTGTTAACAGGTCCGCCCCCACTTGCACATACCACCCCTAATCCTAATCAGTTTCAACATCTACCTGAGTATAATATCACACCAAGCTATACCCTACAACCATATCCTACTTGCTATCCCTCACTCACATACATGCCTTATACTTGTTTTGCACCTTTATTTTCACTATCATACATACCACCTGTCACCCTGACATGTTAGAGAAAAATAAAAAAGGGAGCATTTAGTGAGAGATTTTTTTGGTAAATTGTGGGACCCATTTCTTTTTGTCTGGGAGTGTGTGACGCCCACAAAAGTGTGGTCACATTCATTTTGGTGAATATTTAAATTTTTTCGTATATAATGTTTTATTTGCTGTACTCCTCTGAAGTGTGGTGTGGAATGTATTTAATTTGGGAGAATACGGTCATATTCTCATTATTCATATGTTAATGTTTGGCCAGCAATGTGAGCATTTCTAGCTTGGAGACTTTGCCAGTAGATCTAACTCAGCGACAGTAGGGGGCAGTGTGACATGGAGAGTTGCCTTACGCACGTTGCTGAAATTCTCTCATAGCTCAAGAGAACTCGGTAACGCTAAGACCTGCCTCCCTGCCTCATTATTTCTCTCCTGTTTTCAGGTTGGTAATGTGAAATATCTCTTTAAAGATGTCATAAAAAAACACATTGCGTTGTGAGCCAGCACTTTTCATGGAATAATTTGCATTAAGATAATCATTTTGTTGTAATATATGCTTCTTTTTGGAATGAGAAAACTAAGCTCTGCCGAGTGTAGCTGGCTAATGGCGCCACAAATTTCTTTTGTTAGAGAATCTCAAGTTAGCATAGGTCACATGAGTCTCCCACCAAACGTTATATGTTTCTTGCTATTTTGTTAGTTTTATAGGAAAACTGTTTTTCATGTAGAATATAAAAAAATCATTTGATGTGTAATTTTACAGAAGCAATGTTAGTACAGAGAATCTCTTGCAGTACACTTAAACTAATTTTGATACATCTGAAGTGTATGAAAAACACTGAATATTTAAGTGCTAAAAGTACAGTTCATAATTGTATGTTAAATAGAGTTTAGGGTGGTCACTTAATGTATTAAAATAGTACACAGTATATGTGATAAAAAGAACAAAAGACATGAACGTGTGGTTAGAATTGATTTCATATTTTTGTATTCAATGTAAACATTGGTAATATCTTTTTGTTTCTATAAAGACACTTTGAAGATTAAGTGAATTGAGGGAATAAGACCATGTATGTACATGAAGAAAATATAATAACTTAATAAAATATAGCTCAAGAGAACTCGGTAACGCTAAGACCTGCCTCCCTGCCTCATTATTTCTCTCCTGTTTTCAGGAATTAACTGTTACTTCGGTGCTGTTATACGGTACCTGTAACAATTGCTTCAGTAATATTGTGTGTGCAGCACCATGCTAATAACACCACAGAGAGAGAGACTTAACACATCACACCTACACCCCCCAGTGTTCTCCCCCTGTGTAAACAGCCCCTGTTCAGAACGCCTGCTTTCAGCACCTGTTCCTTTAAATGATAATGAGCCGCTCGCTGTTCACCCCGACCCCGAGCGCACAGCAGTGAGGAGCGAGGAGCAGAAGCTCTGGTTTTTAGCCGTTTTCACTCTGTTCTCTTTCCCTGTGCTCTCACATAAAAGCGGGTCCAGGGGTGTGATTGGACAGACTCAGACGAGGGGGCGGGGCGATTGTGTAAGATGTAAGATGTGTCCGAAATGCGGTTCAGTGTAGCAACCGTGTGTATTTTACTGAAGCAACGAGCTGTCACTCAAAACCTCATTAGCCAATAGGGACACAGCCCTTAAAAATGGTCGAGTGTGGCCTGATTTCTCTTTGTAGTTCTCACACAAAACTCTCGCGTGGGCTGTTTAAGGGCTCTGTCTCTCTGGAGGTGTAGGAAGTCAAATCTGTGCCAAGAAATATCAACCAAACCTTTTTTAACATCAAAAAATCAATAAATAAAAGAATCTGTCAGGATTCACGGAGCGGACTGACGGAGGCGGACGCATTTGCTAAAACACGGTATTTTTATAATGAAAGAAATAACAAAACAACGACAGGAAACAGTAGTTACAACACAACACGAAATGAAACTAGACTAACACTTAGACAGACTAGACTGGGGAGCGAAACGACGATGAGAGAAACTACGGAGACAGACAGATAACATGACTGACATGACAAAAGAGAAAAGAGAATGTGAATGAAATGAACGACAAACAGGACGTGAAACAAGAGGGCTTAAATACTCACACAAACGAGACACACCTGGACAGATAACAAGGAGGACGGGTTAACAGATGACAGACGAGGAGGCGGGACAAAGGCGGAGACTAGAACATAAACAAAACATAGCCATGTGCAAATAAAGCACATGGCGGGGACAACAGACATAACAGGACGAAGGCGTGACAGATGCCCCCCCCAAGAACGCGCAACTCCCGGGCGCGTACTCCTAAACCCCCCAGGAGCTGGCAATGGAGAGGGCACGGAAAACAAGACAGGACAACAAACCAACGGGTGACAGGACTCAGGACAGGACGGGAACAGACACAGGAGCTGGGGACACGACAGGACCGAATATACGAGACGGGACATGGGACATGACAGGAGACTGACAAAGGGGGGCAGCAAGAGACGAGAACGGACTGGACAGGACAGGAATGGACACATGGGACTTGACAGGGTTTTTGACATTGGACATGACACTGGATGGAAACAGGGACTGGACAGAAGACGGGACAGGTGACATGACTTGGTGCTGGGACTGGACGGGAGCAGAGACTGGTGACAAGACACTGGACAGGATAGGAACGTTAGACTGGACAGGGGTACGTGACTGGACAGAAGACAGGACAGGTGACATGACACTAGACTGGAACGGAGACGGGACTGGAGACTGGACAGGGGATTGAAAGGGAAACTGGACCGGAGACAAGACAGGTGACTGGACATTGGACGGATACGGGAACTGGACGTGAGACAAGACAGAGAGTTGAAACAGGGACTGGACAGGACTGACAGGGGACTGGACATGAGACTGAAACAGAGACTGGACAGGGCTGACAGGAGACTGGACTGGACTTGGTAGGGGAACAGGTACAAGGACATTTACAGGGACTGACACAAACACAGTGACCGGGACAGGGACAGAGACAAAGGCAGACACGGGTACAGGGACAAGGACAGAGACGGGAACCAGGACAGGGACTGACAAGGGAACCAAAATAACAGGGGGGTGCCCAGGACTGGCTAATGTCCGTGTGGCAGTCTGAGGAACCAGCCTGGGCACAGTTCTGGGGATCGGCCCCGAAGTCCTTCGGGCCGACCTACGGACATGGACAGGAGCGGCCGTAGCCACAGTCACGGGGACAGGAGAGGCCGTAGCCACCGTCACGGGGACAGGAGAGGCCGTAGCCACCGTCACGGGGACAGGAGCGGCCGTAGCCACCGTCACGGGGACAGGAGCGGCCGATGCCGCCATCACGGACACTGGAGCGGCGGGTGCCGCCATCAACGGGACAGGAGCGGCGGGTGCCGCCATCACGGACACTGGAGCGGCGGGTGCCGCCATCACGGACACTGGAGCGGCGGGTGCCGCCATCACGGACACTGGAGCGGCGGGTGCCGCCATCACGGACACTGGAGCGGCGGGTGCCGCCATCACCGAGACAGGAGCGGCGGGTGCCGCCATCACCGAGACAGGAAGCCCTGCGACGTCGTCCACGGAGGCAGGGGAACCTGCGACGTCGTCCACGGAGGCAGGGGAACCTGCGACGTCGTCCACGGAGGCAGGGGAACCTGCGACGTCGTCCACGGAGGCAGGGGAACCTGCGACGTCGTCCACGGAGGCAGGGGAACCTGCGACGTCGTCCAAGGAGGCAGGGGGACCTGCGACGACGTCCAAGGAGGCAGGGGGACCCGCGACGACGTCCAAGGAGGCAGGAGAGGCGCGCGTCGCGCTCACGAAGACAGGAGAGCCGCGCGCCGCGCTCTCGAGGACAGGGGTTTGTGCTGCTCGCCGGGCTCGCGCTGGAGCTGTAAAGGGTTTAGGGGGTTCCACAGGCGCACCCATTAGATCACCTCGAGGTGCGCCCCTGTTAGCCTCAGGCCTCAGAGGTACGGAGGTGAGGCTAACAGCCCCTACCCTTAACGCCCCCCCAAAAATTTCCCCGGACCTGAGGGGGCAATCCTCGGGAACAGAGGGTCCTGCGGAGCTGACCTCGAGAGCCGATCGGGAGAATCTGGCTCTCAATAGATCTCTGAAAGTCTCCACCGAAATCTGCAGGCCTCTCTCTCTCAGCACGCGATCAGCCCACTGCAGTGCTATCCCTTTAAGAAGAGATCTCATGAACATTACCTTAATAAATTCGTGTGGCGCAGGAACAGTCAGATAGTCAAAGTATAAGCGGCATTGGAGCAGAAAACCCTCAACGTTTGAAGTCCCCTCAAACTCGGGGGGAACTCCCATATGAGATTGCAGGGCAGCAGGTTGATCGCCCACCTTTGCCGCTAGAAACTCCTGTACTCTCCTGAACGCCTCGTTGAGAAAATAGTCCGTGCTAGCTGCGTCCTTTAGTGGGTCGTTCATTCTGTCAGGATTCACGGAGCGGACTGACGGAGGCGGACGCATTTGCTAAAACACGGTATTTTTATAATGAAAGAAATAACAAAACAACGACAGGAAACAGTAGTTACAACACAACACGAAATGAAACTAGACTAACACTTAGACAGACTAGACTGGGGAGCGAAACGACGATGAGAGAAACTACGGAGACAGACAGATAACATGACTGACATGACAAAAGAGAAAAGAGAATGTGAATGAAATGAACGACAAACAGGACGTGAAACAAGAGGGCTTAAATACTCACACAAACGAGACACACCTGGACAGATAACAAGGAGGACGGGTTAACAGATGACAGACGAGGAGGCGGGACAAAGGCGGAGACTAGAACATAAACAAAACATAGCCATGGGCAAATAAAGCACATGGCGGGGACAACAGACATAACAGGACGAAGGCGTGACAGAATCTAAGAGAGGGGAAACTAAGCAACTTGTTCTGGTATTTTTTGGCCCAACTCTGATTCCAAAGACATCCAGAGTGACCACGGCTTCTTAAAACCAACAATGACTCAAATAAACAAACACAGAATCAACCAAACAATGAAGCACATGACACAGAACACCACTGCTGTCGTTTGAGTAATCAATACACGCGTGAAGTTGATCAATAGGTTCAACCAGTTCAGAAATATGCGACACTCAGCGCTGCATGCAATCCACACCAGTGAGGTGATGTGTAGCGCCCCCTGCTGTAGCCCACCACCATTTCACACATCCT
This sequence comes from Hoplias malabaricus, assembly GCF_029633855.1. Lineage (NCBI taxonomy): Eukaryota > Metazoa > Chordata > Actinopteri > Characiformes > Erythrinidae > Hoplias > Hoplias malabaricus. The sequence continues at coordinate 34,517,562 of NC_089816.1, forward strand.
GAGGTTCACCCCAGCCCTTGGGTGGTTGTGTTTTCCAGAGCATTTACATACGGTGTGTTTTGTTATTGTTCTCTAAGCAGTATACAACTATAAAGTGACTGAGAGATCGTTTAAAGTGTTACTATTACTTTCATCTATTTTCAATAACTGCTTCATCCAATTCTGGGTCACTGTGTGTCCAGTGCCTGCCCTAAGTCATTGGGCACAGGACAATAACACGACATGGACATAGGACCATCACACAACACACACACCTGCAGACAATTTCATACACTCACCCAGTCACTCACAGCTGTGGGCAATGTCACTCCACTTAGTTACTCCACTCAGTCACTTCACCTACCAACATGTGCGTTTGTACTGTCTGAGAAAAGCAGAGCACCCGGAGGAAACCCACGAAGACACAAGGAGAACACACCACACTCCTCACTGACAGTCACCCGGAGGAAACCCACGAAGACACAGGGAGAACACACCACACTCCTCACAGACAGTCACCCGGAGGAAACCCACGAAGACACAGGGAGAACACACCACACTCCTCACAGACAGTCACCCGGAGGAAACCCACGCAGACACAGAGAGAACACACCACACTCCTCACAGACAGTCACCCGGAGGAAACCCACGCAGACACAGAGAGAACACACCACACTCCTCACAGACAGTCACCCGGAGGAAACCCACGCAGACACAGAGAGAACACACCACACTCCTCACAGACAGTCACCCGGAGGAAACCCACGCAGACACAGAGAGAACACACCACACTCCTCACAGACAGTCACCCGGAGGAAACCCACGCAGACACAGAGAGAACACACCACACTCCTCACAGACAGCTGTGTGTGGTACAGTACAGGTACATTATTGGTCACTGAAGGTACAAACCTTTAAAGGTTCAGCAGTGGTGTTCCCTAAAGGTTCATTACATTCTCTTCTCCAGAAGAAGAGGGGGACATCTGTAATCTTTCATTATACCACTGTGTAAAAGTCCTGGAGATGAAATGGAGCGTGTGAAATCAACACAACTTTAAAATCTACCATTAAAATAGAATAAGTTACAATTATCTTCTTAAATTAAAATGAAATCATGCCCCTCCAGCTGTAACTACTACTAATGACAAAGTAATTACAAAGTAACTACTTTAAATGAGCTTGAATCTACATACAGTTACATAGAGATTAAAAGGCTAGCACCCAATTAAATTACCCGTAAAGAACTCCCTCGTTTAGGAGCAGTCCACATTGTTTGGGAAGACAATGCGAGTCTGTGGCTTCTATTCAGTTCAGAAGTCGTAATTTTACGAGGATTTGGTTGAATAAGCGAAAGAGAATGGCGCCTCTGAACTGCTGCCTTTTTTCTCTTCTGTTTTTCAGTGTCTCAGCCCACGGTTCCCCCCTCTGGAGCCATCTGCTGCTCTCACTCGGGTCCTCCTCCATACCATACACACACACACACACACACACGCTGGTGACTGCTGTACCATTAGAAAAAATAATGTTGAATGGAAAAATGCATATTTTTAGCTGTTTAATTACCGAGTCTGCAGTGTTAGAACTTTCTGATTTGAGTCAGCAGCTGAGAGCTGAGAGCTGAGAGCAGATGCTCCCGGACATGTTCGCTTCACTGTGTTTATCAGCTCACAAACAATATACACATATTACACATATTTCTGATACGCATTCCTTATACTTCTGTTATTTTTGGTTATGATTCATATTCATTTGTTATATCCATTTCTTTTTGTTTCGGCTTTTTGTTTCCGCGTTTCTAACACGGTTTTTTAAACTAGTGTTCCGTTCGTAATTCACACGCACTTTATTTTGTGTAGCTGGAGGTGACGTGGGGTCTTGACTCATCAAAGGGTTAAACAGGGTTGATGAAAGCGAGCTTGGTGAGACCCACTCTTTGACCACACTGTTACCTCAGCAACGTCTTTAAAAGACAAAGACTACGTTAATGAAATTTCATTTATCTTTTGTTGTGATTATTAACAAAACACAAATTTCACTTTGAACCAAAACAAACACAACACACTGCTGTTTTTCTAATCTTTTGTTTACAGTTGTGTTTATAGTTAAGTTTACGGCTACATCATCACATCAGTGTTTATTAGTAATCCCTCAAAATAAACTAAAATCAAAGGGGGATCAAGCCTTTGAAGCTTACGCCTCAAAAGAGTGAAGTTATCTTTACGCTGACATCAGACTTCTGAAGACTTTATTTATTTTCTTGGTTTTAGTCGGATTTGAACTCAATGCTGATTTTTTCCCTGTGGGTTGCCAGAAATTCATATGAACCTGCACAAATATAAACAGAACACGTTTTACAAATGCTAGATATATTTAGTAAACATTGTATGAATCATGGGAATGTCTTTAATCAAAAATGTACAAACTCAACTTTCAGTGGCAGGTTGTGATTTATCCAGGGGGTTCTGATGCTCCTCTAGAGGAGACCGAGCCCAGCTTTAAATATTTAAAGTCTTGAGAGTACTGTCACTGTGTTTCACTCAGGACTTTTTCCTTAAAAAAATAAAATAAATAAAAACCCTGCTCCTCCCAGTCTCCGCCCCTTGGCAACAATTCTCACCTGCAGCTACTCAAGGACTTTTCAGTCTGTTAAGACGTGTGTGTTCTGTCCCTAACCATTAGTGTATTTGCTGGTTTAGAGATGATAGAGAGTTAAAACATAATGCAGGGAAATCTATGTATCTATAAACTACACAGATTCATAGAAATAGAGACACTGAGCTTTGGAATTGAACTGAAAATTGATTTAAAAAAAAACCTAGGTTCTTTTTTTTGCTGCTGTTGAAGTATTGTGTGCGTGTGAAGCGTGTGTGTGTGTGTGTGTGTGTGTGTGTGTTCTGTGATGATGAAATGCCCCAGAGTGGTGTTTAGGTGAATCTGGAGTCTGTAGCCTGACTGTGTTCAGAGTGTGTCTAGTGTTTCTGTAAAACAGTATCAAGGTAAGTGGTACATCAGGGACGAGTAAAACTACTGTTCACCTCTAACTCTCTCTCGTTCTATTTCTTCTCTCTCTCTCTCTCTCTTCCCTTGCCTTCTGTTTTTCTGTCTTTTTTCCTATTCATTCTCTCTCTGAGAATGTGCAGAATGGATAAACTGATGCACCAATCTATAGCTAAGAAAGAAAGAAAGAAAGAAAGAGAAAGAAAGAAAGAGAAAGAAAGAAAGAAAAATTAATCATTACTCAATTAGGTTTGACCAATAATTCAGCAATGTTAGGAATATCTGAAGTGTACTTTTTTAATAAAACTTGTACTAGTCATGGAGATCTTATTTAAATACATTGTATTAATAGTAGCTGCAGTGGTATTACTAGAAGTAGTAGTAGTAGCAGCAGCAGTAATACCTGTAGTAGTGCTAGTATTAGAAGTAGTAGTAATAGCAGTAAAAACAGTAGTAGTAATAGCAGTAGTAGTAGTAATAGGAGTAGTATTAGTAATAGTAGTAGTAGTAGTAGTAGCAGTAATATTGTTAGTAGTAATAGCAGTAGTAATTGCAGTAGTAGTAATAGCAGCAGTAGTAGTAGTAGTAGTAATAGCAGTAGTAGTAGTAGTAGTAGTAATAGCAGTAGTAGTAGTAGTAGTAGTAATATCATTAGTAGTAATAGCAGTAGTAATAATAGCAGCAGTAGTAGTAATAGCAGTATTGGTAGTAGTAGTAGTAGTAGTAGTAGTAGTAATGGCAGTAGTAGCAGTAATAGTACTAGTAGTACTAATAACAGTAGTAATAGCAGAAGTAGTAATAGCAGTAGCATTAGTAGTAATAGCAGTAGTAGCCGTAGCTTTAGTAGGAATAGCAGCAGTAGTAGTAGTAATAATAGCAGTAGTAGAAGTAACAGTAGCATTAGTAGTAATGGCAGCAGCAGTAGTAGTAGTAGTAGTAGTAATATCAGAAGTAGTAATATCAAAATAGAAATAGCAGCAGTAGTAATATCAGAAGTAGTTATAGCAGAAGTAGTAATAGCAGTAGCAGCATCATTAGTGTTAAAAGGCATCAAAAGGCATTTTAAATCCCACAAAATGACAACGAAGCCTTCTGCCAGCTTACCACATGCCTTTTAACTCCCAGAGAAGACCCTCTAACTCCACTGCTGTTCTCTAAGGTTAATGGGCCAGGGGAACATATGCTCCAAAACTGAGAGGAAAGACCCCCAGGGGCCAGGGGGCAGGAGATGAAGACCTCTGCCCAGGAGAGAGCAGTTTCTGTGGATAATGTGAACACAGCTTGGTTGGCCTCCCTCCAGAGCTGCAATACAGTGTGATGTAACATGAAGCGTAACAGACGACTACATCCAGACAATCTGTAGTCATTTACAACAACGTGGAAACACACGCCTGTTCAAATGACATTTTTACTGGTGGATACACATTAACACCTCCCTCCTCTACCGGGGGGGGGGGGGGGGGGGGGGGGTTGGGTGATGATATGGATTCTATGCAGGTTTGAATGCACAATTTCTATCTTTTTTAACGTCTTAAGCTTTAAAAAGTGCAATCCTTTTTTGTGCTGGACACATTAACTGTGAATTTAAATGGCTGTGTATTTGTAATAGAATATATACAAGATCCTCACAGTTATTCTGAGAGATTGCAGTACCATACAGGAAGAGTAGGGGGAGGTATAGCTTCTGTTGACCAGTGATGTGATGTGGGGGTGGGTGGCTGAGGGGTGAATTATTTTTTCACAGAAAGAGGCACAGCGTGGTTCAGACTCCTGAATGCTTTTTTCATTACGGAGACGTTGCCGAGTGTGTCCAGTGTGTGTTGGGTCATGATGGTTGCGACAAAAGGCCAGAGAGACCCACGTGATCCAAAAGAGTTGACCATCCGCCACAAGATTATAAACCCACTGACAGGGGAAGTGAATAACACTGATGGTCTACAGTGGGTACAGTGCCCCCTGTTGAGGTAGGTTCATATATCAGGCTGTGAGTGAACGTGCACACACACTCAGTCGCTCACATTCACTTAGTCACGTACATAAAAGTACTCACACACAGACACACATCACACAAACACAAATATACAATCACTCACACACAAAATAAACCACACAATCGACTCGCTCACTCACACATTCACACAAAAAATAATCACATTCTCACAATCACTCACTTGAGAAAAAAATACACATTCATTCACACACACACACAGAAATCACACGTTCACTCTCAGGGAGGCTCTCGAGGAGCGGTCACTATGATCTGGGAGCTTCACTGGAGAGCACCAGGGTTGTAAGAATCCAGAGGACACTGAGGGGTGTGTGATCACAGCACTGTGTATAATCACTATTTCCAGTTCCTTCATAAACCTTCTCTATAACTCTTAGTTGTAATAGAAATAGGAAAGAGCTCAAAGTTCTCTGAGATCTCCTGCCACAATGAACTCCATTTATAGCTTTATTAAGAGTAATACATCTTTCTGGGACACGTTGGTGTCTACGGGAAATAACTGATTAGATATGTGTCCTTCAGTTCTAGTTTAAACGGGAATGTATCTGCCCAAACAAATGATCAGCAAAAGATAAATCACACACTGGTTCATAGTGTATTACCAAGTCATTTCTGCATTGTTTTAATGTTTTCTTGGACTCCATTTTGGCCAAATTCAAAATTATGTGTGAAAATAAATGTACAGGAAAAGGGATATGAATGTACGGTAATCTCATGAAGGGAGCGTCATACGCAAAGCTTACTCTGTTTCGTTTTTAGCTGATAATGTAATCCACTTTCAGAGAGAAAGCGAAAGAGAATGAGATTACTGCCACAGACGGCTTTAATTCAGAGGCAAAAATTTAATATGCAATGACAATATAAAGCACATATAAAAAAGTAAGCACGCTGTCTCTGTGGTGACACCCTCGGCAGTACATCTTACACCTTTAATTCAGGAACACCATTTTACCACATTACATTTTAATCATATACGCATTTTTACATCGTGAAACCACACTGTCCTTGCTCTCACATCGCTCTCGCTCTCGGTAGTGAACTCGCCTCAGTGTTAACAAGCAATTTGGTTGGCTCAGCTGTGCCTTTGAGTCATCACCATGACTTTCCAAATCGTTTGTTTCATTGTCATTATTTATTCTCATTATTACAAATTGGTCACAGATTCGGACCGAGCCTTCACTCATGATGAGTGGCGGACGGTGATGGACAGATGGAGAGGTTTATGTCGATTCTTCTTAGAGCCAGTTCTGAACTGAGCAACTGGACCTGAGTGAAGAGTCCTTGTGCGAGGCCAGTGGCTTGTGACGGTTAGATGAAATGTTGAGGACACAACAGGACACCACCAAAACCCACAGAGTACTCAGCCCGCAGCTGTTATTTTTAAAAACGCAAATAATGATCTATTTCTGCTACATTAGGACTTTCCGTTCATATTCATCTAATTATAAAATAGCCAGACCACACAAATGATCAGATGTGTATTAACTGAATGTAAAAAGAGGCTTTTAAGCAAAGCAACATGATGTTTTTTGGATTTCAGTCTCAATGTTTGGACCAAACAACCAATTGTGGTCATTTAGCGACACCCAGTCGAGTGTAATTCACTCAGCAAAGGTATTAACGTGACATCCTCTTCTTCTCCACAGTGGAACACAGTGCTGTGTCTTAATGCTTTCAGCACCTGTTCCTTTAAAATGGCAATGAGCCACTCGCTGTTCTCCCAGACCCCAGTGCACAGCAGTGAGGAGCAGAAGATTTTAGCTGTTTTTGCTCAGTTCTCTTTCTTCTCCATTCTCCTTTTCTGTTTTTACTCAGTCCGTTTTTACTTATTGATCTCTGCACTCGTTGTTTCTGTTTCGCTGCATTTAACCTTGTCTTTGCCCTCTCAGATAAACACGGGTCCAGCGCTGTGATTGGACAGACTCAGACGAGGGGGCGGGGCAATTCCAAAGTCTCCGCACTTGATGTCAGAAGCGGAGCAGAATCAGAATCCTGAGGGTTATAACTGGGGGTCTTGTTTCACACTGTGTGTGTTGGTTGACCCCAGAGATAGTATGTGCCCTTTAATAGGACAGGACAGTGGAAGTGTGTATCATTTTCAGTGTTCCAAATCTAACTCTAATACGTGCGCATCCAGGGACAGTGATGTCAAAACCAGAGCGGCCATTACGCAGTGTTCAGGACACTCTTACATAAACAAAGACACTAAAGACATTTGACTTGTGATGTTTCCATCACGTCCCATAAAGCGCCTGAAGCACGAGCTTTTAAAGCCAGCAACCAGAGACTGGAGTCTTCATTCTTATCTCATTAGTGTTTTAGACATCTGCTTTTTACCCAAACCAAACCCATCTGTACGCTCCCTATTGGATTATTGCAGTGTATCTGGAATCAAAATGGAGCCCAGAAAGGGAGAAGACGTCCATTAAAGGCTCACAGGGTCCAGAACATCACCTCATTCTCTCTTCAATAAATAGCAATAAAACAGAAAAGCCCTGGGCAATTATGTTTTTACAACCCCCCCCCCCCCCTCCTCCCCCCAGAAGTGAATCATCCCAGGCCACAGAAGAGAAGAACCACATCCGCCCCAATACCCAAACCCACCAAACCGTCTTCTCTAAAGCATCCTCTCTGAGCCTAATGGCACCAAATGGAGATGCAGGACTGCCAGCCTGTGGTCTGATCTAATAACTTACTCATCCTGGCCGTAATGGTTTTGTGGGCATAGTCACTTACTCTGTCAAATAAACACACAAACAGAGAGAAACAGTCAGAGGACGTGGATATGTTGCAGATCATGGACATCTACAAACCATCACCGTGTTTGTAAGAGTATATAAAGGTTTCCTCATTCACAGAATCCTGCCTCTCATTGACAGACCAGCTCAAGAGGATGTGGATGTGTTTCTTAATTGTGATCATTTTTACACTCAGAAAAACACAACAAACAAGGGCATGTCTCTCTCGCAGGAGACTTTTTAAACCAGAGAAATAACATTAAAAGCTTATTATCAGGGAACATAACGGAATCTGATTTAGATGTAGTTTGATATTGTTTGTATTAGTTTTAGTCTGACAACAGCCAAGAGGCGGAGCATTTCCCTGTATATATTTCCTTGCAATTGTCAGTTTTCAAATATTTCTTCAGTTTATATTCACTAATGAAAACCACAAACATTTTGTCATAGATCTCGTCTTTAAGGGCTAAGCACCAGCTCTATGAAAGTGTCAAACAAATAAATACAGTGGTGTTTGAGTTCCTAAGTTATGTTTATTGATATTCAGAAAACATGTTATTTCTTAATAATTCAAGGAATAAAGTTTAAAAGACCACTGGCCCAAAGATCCCAAAATATCCAGAAAATGGACTACATTTGTCCACTTTAAACGGGCACTTTGGAAAGGACCGTCCGCTCACTCCGTTATCTGTAGCTCATTTCACTGGCGCTTTTCCAACAATATGGGCATGTAAGGACACCAACAAAAGGTGTTCAAGAGCCTTTACAGTAACATGGAGGTAAACAGGGTAAGGACACTCACTTCGCCTGTTTTAGTTGGTGTTAGTTAACGTTAGCTTGACTCGCTAAACTCGGTGGCTCAGATTATACTCGGCTACGTAGCTGCATTACGGAGGTTTCTAGTGTCGGATGAATTCGAGTTCGACTTCATATTTACAAGCATATTTACCACATTTACAAGAATAACGGTACCTCTACATTTGAGTTTAGCTTATTGCTAGGCTATTGTCATGAATAATGTTGGTTATTTAGCTAGATACTGTCATAACAGTCAGTCATAACGGTGTTTTACCGCAGCGTTGTTCAGCTGTTGTCCACCAGTGACGTCACGGTCGCGTTCGAGAATTTCCGTAGAGAGCTCGGGTTTTTTCCCTCAATTTAATAAAATTGTCAGTTTTAAAGCAAATTAAGCAGCTATTTTCATTTTAATTCATACTTATATCTGTCAGTAACTACAATAATGTCAAATATTCATGGAGGTCCATTAAGTGGTGCTTAGCCTTTAAATCTATATTTTAATTTAGTTCTTGCCTAATTTTCATTGTGAAAAATAAATTGTCAGCTAATGTTTTTCATCATAGTTTTCGTTAAAGAAATTAACTCTGGTCTGTGTATCATCTGTATGGTAGAAACACTAGATTGTTGCCTAACGAAAGGTACAGAAGATGCGAGATGACCATCCCAGTGACCAGTCTAGGGCATCTGCATGAAAGCGGCTGGGCTCTCCGTGGCCTGGTGTTTCTCCAGCTACTCTTGGTCACCCCATTTGACAGAAGCAGTAGTCTGTGGACAAGGTCACCCATGTTTTTCCAAATGATCTGCAGTTGAGCAGGGTGGCCGGGTCCAGAGCAGCAGATTGGAGGCGATTTCAGGGCGTTGGGCCACTGATCTGGCAGACATCCAACTTTATCTCTCTCTCTCTCTCTCTCTCTCTCTCTCCTTCTTTGTCCTTCATCAAGCGTGTGCAGACTCCTGGCAGCAGTTTGCCAGATCTGTCACCCTGACACATCAGGGAATGGCTAAAGACCCTTGAAGTCCAGTCGAGTAGATAATTATGATTGGATCTAAATGGCTTAGTCTGCTGAGGACATTGGGCCGCGTCAGGTTTAAGCAGCTTAAACGCTACACAGGTTTTGCAATCTTCACAGAATAGCACAGACATTTACAATGAGAGCAGCTATACATGAGCCTGAGGACACCATGCCCCGAGGAGTGTAAAGCATCTCAATATGAAGTTAGGGTAAGGACTGAGCTCTCTGGAGAGATGAAGCAATGTTCAGTATCTTTGGGACGTGATGGAGTACAGTTAAATGGGGTTATACTTTGAGAACAGTTTTGTCTAAAACCCAGTGATGGGATGCGTTATATCCCTTTATTCAACACTTGGCATTGAGCATGGTGACTCTAGGCTCATTTGTAGCTACTCCAGAGTGTCCTGTTCCATTGGTGGATGCCAGAAATGGAGACTGAACAAGCTGTGAGTACCTACAAAGTCCAGACTGTTTCACACAGCTCAGGCCAGACAGGCAGTCCAAAACTCACTCACTCACTCAGTCAGTCACGTGCTGGGACCTAGCAGCCCACTCCTATTGTCCAGAAGCTGCAGATACATGGCATTCGATCAACATGATCACAGGAGGCTCTGTCCATCTCTCAGTCTGATGTGAACCATGGGCTACACCATATGCTCAGAGAGAGTTCATTACTACAGAAGCAGTAGGATATGATTCACACACACCGCTCAAACAGCTGGAGTTATTTAATATACACCCACAGCCAAACCTTTAAAATTACCTCCTCGATTCTGCACTCATTGTCCATTCTTTCAGCTCCACTGACCACACAGGAGCACATACAGACTGTAGTCCATCTGTTGCTCTACATACTTTTACCACTCTTCCACTGCATTGATGTCTATTCCCCTCCTTCACCAGGTGAATCAGGTTCTGGTTCTGGAAGCGGGTTCTTGTTTAGTGGCTGTTCTCTCGTGGTTCAGAGCGAGGCGAGTAGGGACTAAACCGTGGCGTGTAAATCTTGCAGAGCGCTGATCGTCCAGAGAGAGTCGTCACTCTACGCCACGCAACGCAGACGACCAGCACCAACTCTCCATCTGTAAAATCTCCAGCTGCAGCAGAGATCAGGTTTGTTTTTATCCGACTCACGACGGCAGCTCGGAAAATTACGCCGTGGTCTTTTAAAGAGGTTCAAACGCTCCTTGGATCGGTGGCCGACGAAATAATCCAGCGAGAGCTGGACGCTGCAACAAGGAAGGAACAAACTCTACTGATCTGTCTGAACTGATGACGGAGCTGTGTTCAGTCCCAAACAACAACAACACGCCGATACACCATGAGTAAACACTGCTTAACGTAGGTACCATGTAATACTGCTACTATATTACTACTACTGCTTAACGTAGAGTAGGTACCATGGAGCCCCCTTTCCCCCCTGTTCCTCAGCGCTCAGGACCCCCACAGAGCAGGTGTGATGTGGTGGTGCATCATTCTCAGCGCTGCAGTGACACTGACGTGGTGGTGGTGTGTTAGTGTGTGTTGTGCTGGTGTAGAGTGGATCAGACACAGCAGTGCTGCTGGAGTTTTTAACCCCCTCAATGTCACTGCTGGACTGAGAATCGTAGTCTTTGGGAGGTGTGGTGACGTATTTTGTGAGGTATCAGAGCTCCTGCTTACTGCTCCACTATGTTGCGGTTCGGCTACAAACTGTGCAAATTTTATCAGCTCAACTCTTCTTCATTCATCATTGGTCAGTTTCTGAGCTCAAGATGGCTGTTATCCAGATGTTATTGTAATGATGGACCATTCCCAGCACAGCACAGTGTGTGTGTGTGTGTGCATATAAGACACTGTGATTTAACATGAGTTTATCACTATGGAGTCAAATTAGCATCACTAGTGTCAAACGTGCACTTTGTTGATCAGCAGTTACAGGCTCGACCCTAAAAGCGCCATGATCGGTCTGGATGGAAATGTTCAACAGTGAGGTTTCACAAGTCTTTGCGAACACACACATCCTACTTTTGAGGTAAAAGCTCAAACCTGAATCATAAGCATACATTTCGACTCAGTTTTAATGCTTGAGCTGACTAGCCAATCAGCAGGCTAACCTCTCATTGGCCAATCAGACTGCTGCCCAAGAGTAACCAATTGGGGGGGATTCCGATCTCAGTGCCCTCTGTTTACTGGAGTCAAAAGAAGCAGAAGTTTTAACTACTGGGCTCTTTATTTAAACACATTATAAAAAGGAGTCCTTCCCATTTGCGAATCCCCGTGACATTATGTGTTTTCACACAATCTGGTGTAGCAGGTGATGTTCAGAGATCAGTCACACTCGCTCCATATTTAGAGACAGATTGGCTCTTACGGCACCTCCTGTGGACAATTTCACACACTCATCCAGTCACTCGGTCACACACACACATACACCTGTGGACCGGAACACACAGCCACTAGACACACCAACTCCTCTAAGTGTGTAGAGAGGTGCAGTAGCGCTGTGTTAGCAGCAGTTAGCAAGAAAGTCTTGGCAGAAGCATTTGGAAGTTTATAAGTCACACAAACAGTGCAGATGTAGCACTTTAAGAAGCTCCTGGACAGTGATGGTCTGGTTGGAGACAACGTAAGCCACGAAAATTAATCTAATCAATGGCTAAAGTGTTCAAAAATTGATGGAAAAACATGATTATGAGATAAAACCCAATGCCAGTAAATATATAAATAAATACAGTACAGCGTCATTTCCCACACTAATTTAGCAAAGGCCTTCCTAAGCGCTATCTCCATATTGTGCTTCTGTATCGGTTAAGTGCTCATTTCCAGCGAAATCTGTCAGCACCTTTATCATTCAGAACCTGCCGGACGCTGGAGAACCTGATACATCCTAGAATGAGCTGAGCACTGCACCTAAGTGGAAGGCCCCATTAGAGGCGCAGGCTTCTTGTGTGCGTCTGTGTTTAATGCTGTTTTGAGTTCCGTCCGAGGGAGGGATGTGTGCGGACACTGGTTTTGTTGCAGATCGTCTGAAGTTTAATCGAGCGGCAAGGAAAGCAAAGCAAACTCGACTTTAAACTCTGAGTAAATCAGGAGCAATGGCACACACTCACAGTTTTGGAAGACTAACACACACACACACACACACACACACACAACTCCAGGAGGTCAGGTACCAGACAGAAGCAGTCTTAAAGCTGTTATTCACTCAGTGCCTTTTATTCATTGCACTGTAAATGAACTGGAGCACACGTGTAGCTGGTAACTCAATAAGAACAATCATCTTTGGGTTTAACGTTGACATAGCAACAACTCACCCTGTCACTCGCAGTTTCACACACACCCAGTCACACACTGATACTCACACACACCCCTGTGGACACTGTCACACACTCACCTAGTCACGCTCTCAAACCTGTGGATACTGTCGTTCACACACACACCTGTGGACACTGTCATACAATCACCCAGTCTCTCTCTCTCTCTCTCTCTCTCTCTCACACACACACACCCCAAAGGACACTGTCTCACATACACACACACACACACACACACACCTGTGGAGAGTTTCACACACTTACCCACTCTCTCTCTCACACACACACACACACACACACACACACACCCCTGTGTAGAGTTTCACACAGCCATGCACTTACTGCCGTGTAGTAGAGCAGTGCAGTGGTGCTGTGTGAGCTGCAGTCAGAAAGAAAGACACAACTTTCTGGCTGTAAAACAATCTCTCATTTCAAACAAAACAGTGCTGACACTGCGCATTAAAAATCTCCTGGACAGTGGCGGTCAGGAGGGAGACAACAAACAGGACCCTGATCAATGGCCAAAGAGTTCAGAAAGTGAGGGAATAAACAACACAACTAAATAAACCCCCAGTTACTGTGAAACATAAGTGCATTCACTCAAACAGTTCCCCCACTGATTCAGCAAAGGCCTTCCTCCAAATCTCTCAGCGCCTTTATCATTCAGAACCTGCCAGACATCTGAGAACCTGATACATCCCAGAACGAGCTGAGCACTGCACCTAAGTGGAAGGCCCCATTAGAGGCGCAGGCTTCTTGTGTGCGTCTGTGTTTAATGCCCGTCCGAGGGAGGGATGTGTGCGGACACTGTTTTTGTTGCAGATTTGTTTAATAATAAGTTTAATTGAACAGCAAACTGAGAGCAAATCAGGAGCAAGTGGTACACACTCTCAGGAAAGAAAACACACAAACACACAACTCCAGGAGGCCAGGGACTGGAGAGATCAAGCCTTAAGGACATTACACACTGTCACTCACATTCACAGTCATTCCACATACCGACGTGTGCTTGGACTGAGGGAGGAAAGCGGAGGAAACCCAAGCAGACATAGAGAGAACACACCACACTCCTCACAGACAGTCACCCGGAGGAAACCCACGTAGACACAGAGAGAACACACCACACTCCTCACAGACAGTCACCCGGAGGAAACCCACGTAGGCAGAGAGAGAACACACCACACTCCTCACAGACAGTCACCCGGAGGAAACCCACATAGACAGAGAGAACACACCACACTCCTCACAGACAGTCACCCGGAGGAAACCCACACAGACACAGGGAGAACACACCACACTCCTCAAAGACAGTCACCCGGAGGAAACCCACGTAGGCACAGAGAGAACACACCACACTCCTCAAAGACAGTCACCCGGAGGAAACCCACATAGACAGAGAGAACACACCACACTCCTCACAGACAGTCATCCGGAGGAAACCCACGTAGGCACAGAGAGAACACACCACACTCCTCACAGACAGTCACCCGGAGGAAACCCACACCACACTCCTCAGAGAGAAGATCCCACCCAAACATTAACGGTTCTTTCAGCAGAGTTTCTTCTGGAGATGGAGACACACTCACAATCCTGAGATTTCCTGGAAGCCATAACAGTTCCTTCAGACGAGTACCGAGAGGAATAAAGGAACTCGAGTGCAACTCATTCACAGACACTACGTCTACGGTCAGAGCCTTTCGGAGAATGAAATAAACTGCATGCACTCTTTTCCCCCACCTCCTCTACTCTCTAATGACAAAAATAATAAAACCTCTTCCATCAGCGAAGGACACAGCGTGTTGGTCATCGAGCCCCATGGTAGGCTTCAGCCGTCAGAGCAGGTTCAGAAACAGCCAAACCCAGGCAACTACATCACTCTCACCCAGCAGGTCACTGATTAGTGTTCACTGCCATTTTGGAGGTGTTCTGTGGCTGTTCTGTAATTAGTCGACTCTGAGCTTTTACTTTTCCTTCACTTCCTTTGACTGGTGACAGGGTGCGATGTTGTGTGAATGTCGTGGCTGCAGTTAACCATTGGATGAGATTTAAAACAGGGTGCACACACACCTTCAGCTTGAGATCTACATTTTCCATGGGGCAGGTCGTTATCTACAGTACTGTGCAAAAAGCTAAGATACCCGTGATTATTTAGAACATTACATCTTCTCAATAAGTGTGGTGCATTTAGAAAGAAAATACAATAAATAGAAAAACACAAAGAGTAAAACAATTTTGGTTCTAAGAATTAGCCGCTGTGTTGTGAGTGAGTGAAGAACACTGTGTTTTTAGATGTTTCTCCTGATCGTATGGATTTGTTAAATCTACAGCACACTTTTAATACAATGGAGTGTTTATTAGCCGCTGACACTAGGCATGGGACGATCACCTCAAATAACACTGGACTGTCACCAGGAGAGATGTGGAAAGGGTTAAACCACACACACACACACACTGTCATGGATGGGTTAATTGCAGAGGTCAAATTTCATTGGACGGTTGTGAAATGATCATAAAAAATGCCATTAAAGTCATTATTATGGGATTTTTGTTGTTTGTTTTTGAGCAAATAAACTCTTACTATTTGGACAAACAGGTTTTAAATCTGAATTTCTCAGGTGCCTAGGACTTATACTTTTACACTCATCAGTTGTCTATAGCAATATAAGCATTACAGGGAAACCTGAGAAAACTCCAACTCCCAGAATTCCCCTGAGGATCACGTTCCTGACTGACAGCTCACCGTCCAATCAGAGAACAGTTTGTTCTGAAGTTTTGCCTCTTTCTCGAGAACTGGAGCTGGGTTTGTCTCTGTGTGGAGTACGGCGCTTAGGCTCCTCCCGTTTTAGTTTTGACACTTAGTAATGTCACAGGGTAAAAACACATGTGACTAACAACGACCAATAAAAATCCCTGGGCAAGACTCCTAACGCTGACACACTGGTTAAAAAGAAAACAATCCGAGACATGGTAAATACGAATGTAAATATAAATCCCTACACAAACAGCTCACAATGATGTCACCCACTGAAACAGAGATGCGTAAACCCATTAGCTTAGCATCATTAAGAGCCAATCCTGTGGTTAAGGCAGGTAAACAGTGCCCAGGACTAGCCTATTAGAGTCTATTAAATCCCACAAAAGGGACAGAGTCTGCTTCATTAGTCGTTAATAATGCAGCAGAGGAGAGTAGTTGGAAGGCACCGGCAGCATTGTTGGGCCACTTTCTGTGCATATAATTAATAGGGCTTGCTAAGAGCCATTAACTAGCCGGAGTAATGGATATTATGAGTTTCCTCTGCCTGCACGCATGGGTCACTAAACACAGCACTCTCCATTTAGGACTTGCATTCAGTTTGTTATTACTCCATGACGTTTCACGCTCGATAAAGTGCGCCTGGAGCGGTCCCCTGGGTGCAATAACGTTGACGCTGGGCCTACAAGCAGGAACTGTCAATTCACCACCTACCAGAAAATATAGTGGAGCGGTAATGAAGAGAGGGCTACTGATTACGCTGTATACATAGTGTATTTTTGAACAGGCAGAGTGTAAAGAGCAATGTAAATATAAAGCAAAATTTGATCATAAACAAGCCAAAAGCTAATGATTCCTGTAGTTTAAAGGGATAATACACTCAGGGTTGGTGAGAGATGATGGCACTGGTGAAGAACAGTTCACCGCCAATATATTTATAGCATGAACATCGAGTGTATTACTGCGATTATACCACTGTTCCGTTATCACAGTTTATTGTTAGGTTTTAACATAAAGATAATAATAAAATCCCCTCCTTGGATCAACACATTAACGTGGAGGAGGGGTTTGCGTGCCTGCGTGAGACTAGGAGCTGTGTTGTCAGAGGCAATAGCCCCTGGTAGTGTCTCCCAAGGCAAATTTGTTCCTAGGTGATGGGCCAGACACACAGTGTCCCAAGAGACCCCCATGAAGGGTCACCTGGAGAAGGGTTATTGGGGCCCCACTCTGGAGCCAGGCCTAGAGGAGGTGCTCCTTGTCAAGCGCCTGGTGCCCTCATGGGGCCCGACCAGGCTCAGCCTGAAGAAGTAACATGGGTCTACTCTCCCATGGACCCACCACCTGTGAAAGAGGTAGTAATCGGGGTCCAGTGCAATGTGGACTGTGTTGCAACCAAAGGCCAGGACCTTGTCTTTCTGATCCTCAGTTACTGAAACTGGCTCTCGGAACATGGAATAGAACCTTTCTGATGGGAAAGGAGGTTGAGAGGTGCGGGCTGGATGCTCTTTCACTCTGGAGTTGCCCAGGGTGAAAGGTGTAGGGCAGGAGTGGGCTTACTTATAGCCCCCCTGTACGCTGGGGTTTACCTAAGTGGATGAGAGGGTAGTTTCCCTGCGCCTTCGTGTTGGGAAACAGGTGCTGATTGTTGTTTGTGCTTATGCACCGAACCGCAGCTTGGAATACACAACCTTCTTGAAGATCCTAGATCTTCTGGGGACTCCATTGTCCTCCAGGGGAATTTAAACACCCACATGGGCAATGACCGTGAGACCTGGAGGGTGTGATTGGGAGGAATGCCCCCCCAATCTGAAACAAATCATGTTCTAGCATAAAGGTGTCCAAACGGGCATCAGTACACCTGGCATCAGGATACCCTAGGCCACATTTCGATAATCGACTTTGTAGTCGTGCGCCCATATGTTCTGAACACTCGGGTGAAGAGAGGTGCTGAGCTATCAACTGATGACCAGCTAATGGTGAGTTGGATCAGACGGCGGGGAGGTTGCTGGACAGACCAGGCAGGTTCAAACGCATGCGGAGGGTTTGCTGGGAACATCTGGCAGAGGAACCGGTCCATTGTTGAGGCAGCTGAATGGAGCTGTGGCTGCAAGGTTGCCGGTGCCTGTCATGGTGGCAATCCCCACACCCCGTGGCAGACACCATGGGTGAGGGAGGTTGTCAAACTGAAGAAAGAGTCCTACCGAGCCTGCTTGGCTTTTGGGACTTCAGAGGCAGCTGATGGAGGCCAAGTGGATTGTAGCTTCAGCTGTCGCTGAGGCAAAGACTCAGGTGTGTTTTTGTGGGGAGTTGTTTACCTCAATTGGGGACATCATTAGGCAGTGGAAGGAATATTTGAGGATCTTCTCAATCCCACCAGCACATTTACAGAGGGAGCAGGGTTTGGGGACCCTGGGGAGTGCTCCTCTATCACTGGGGCTGAGATTGTCAAAAACTCTTTGGTGGCCAAGCTCTGGGATTGGAAGGCTCTGGATGTTGGCTGACACGTCTTTGTGACATCGCATGGATTCTTAAACAGATTCTGCCAAGGCCAGAGAAGCACATTTGAGTGCTAACAGTTAGTTTTTCGTTAGATTCTATGCTAATAATGGGTAAACGCTAACATGGGTTACTTCGCCTAATTATGCAACACTGTGGGATCCTCTATGAGTCGTTCTGATTCTGCTCAAGAACATCGAGTGCAGAGACTTTAGAATGACCCCGCCCACTCGACTGAGTCTGTCCAATCACAGCGTAGGAAACTGCATTATGTGAGAGCACAAAGACAAGGTTAAATGCAACAAAACAGACTCAACGAGCGCGGAGAAATAAGAGTAAAAACAGAGAAAATGACAATAGAGAAGAAAGAGAACAGAGCGAAAACAGCTAAAAGATTCTTCACTGCTGTGCGCTCGGGGTCGGGGTGAACAGCGAGCGGCTCATTATCATTTAAAGGAACAGGTGCTGAAAGCGGGCGTTCTGAACAGGGGCTGTTTACACAGGGGGAGAACACTGCTGTGGGGCTCGTGGGGTTTTGAATAGAAGAGGAAGAATAAGTCGCATGTAACACAACGTAAAGCGTATCTGTCAGTTTTAAAAAATATTACAGGAATAAAAGAGCAACATAAATGTACGTCCACAGTTTTGTTCTAATTGTGACTGTGTGTTCATTCATTGCAAATGGACAAAAGGAAGCGCACTTGTTTATAGGCATCATTTCCTTTAAGTGCGTCGGCAGTTTTCTGTGTTCCGGTAAAACTCTGCGGTTCCTGTGTAATGCTCCAGATTGTTTTTCTCAAAAATAAATAAATAAAGAAATAAAGAAATAGAAACAAAACACATCAATTACCAGTTAAAGTGGGCCAGAGCACAGCCACAATGGCCTCTTCCCTCCCCCTGTAGACTTCAGTGAGACGGTGAAGGTGGTAGTGCACTGATGTTTTTATCTGCTGACCCATCAGTAGCATATTTCTGATGAAATTACTCCATATCCTCGGCTATTAATTCCTGCTGCGGCCAGAGCTAATGCTTTTTTCTACCGCTGAAATCTCCCTGGCATCAGCACCTTGGCCCCTAATCAGGTCCCATTATCCTTCAGTTCCTCCATTTTCCTCATGACTTCACTGGCTCCGCTAACAGCCTGGGGGCCACTTCTCGCTGCAGCCGGTGGTTTCAAATGTTCCTGGGGTTAGCATTCTGCTGCGCATTTGTGGTCGCTTTATGGTAGTGTGCGAGGGTCTCAGGCTCCAGGGCAGGGAGACTCAGACACTGGGTAGAGTCTGAGCACTAATGCTCCTCTGTGGGCCGTTACAAATCATCCAACCCCCCCCCCTCACCACTACGCGGACAATTAGGGGCATCTTTACAGACAACACGTTCTGTAATGGGCCTCCATCTGAGCAGCGCGGCTGCATAAATGGCAGCTTTTCCTGCATCAGAACCACACCCAAGGGACGCTGGAATGACTCAAGGAGCGACTGGCTCACGGCCGACACCCGAGGCCCTGACACGTCAAATTAACCCGGCTTAGCTGTTGTCGTTTACTGAAAGTGAATGTGGGCAGCCATCCCCAGCACCCACAGAGCAGTTGGGATTTAGGTGCCTTGCTCAAGGGCACCACACCACAGCCGTGGATGTTGATGGAGGAGAACAGCGCTGTTTCTTCACTCCTCCCACCCCTGGAGATCAAACCAGCGCCTTCCAATCCCAAGCCCTATTCCTTAACCATGAGTCCACAGCTGATGGGCAGAAACCGTGTATCTTCAGCTGTCATCTGTGTTTAACTGTACATCATATGAAAATGTCACGTGCTCCAGAAGTTCAGGACGAGCGGAGGGATAGAAATGATCGGAAAGTACGTGGAATAAACTACTCCTTTCTTATCTGGTATGAGTGTCTGATCCACTCATACCAGCACGACACACACTAACACACCACCTCCACGTCAGTGTCACTGCAGCGCTGAGAATGATCCACCACCAG
The DNA here is from genome assembly GCF_029633855.1 of Hoplias malabaricus. Classification (NCBI taxonomy): domain Eukaryota; kingdom Metazoa; phylum Chordata; class Actinopteri; order Characiformes; family Erythrinidae; genus Hoplias; species Hoplias malabaricus. The sequence continues at coordinate 34,537,619 of NC_089816.1, forward strand.
TGCCCCATGGCGCCCTCTGGTGGAGGATTTTCGTCCTGCTAAACATGAGTGAATGAGTGGTTTGTAAGCCAGTTTTCCTGGTGGTTTTGTATCTTAAAAATAGAGTCAATGACAGTGTTTCATCTCTCTCTTGTTCTTTCTCTCACTCATACTCTCATGCAGTTGTTTTCTATAACCCATGACTTTGGGTGATGAGTTGCTAAGTAACAAAGCCTGGTGAGTATGAGCTGTAAGTGGAGGTAAAAACACGGAGGCATGTTTGTTTGTGTGTGTGTGTATACACTCTTCCGAGGAGTGAAGGGTAGGAGGGTCTTGCGAGGGTCAGAGTGGAGATCTAGTTGGTTTCTACTCTCAAAACACTCATCTGTGTGTGTGTGTGTGTGAGAGAGAGAGAGAGCGATCTGACCTTTGATTCTTTCACACTCATTACACTTTACAACACTGCATCACAAACACATGCCATAGAGAGCCCACAAATGAGCGCAGACACCGTGTGTGTGAGTGAACGGGTGAGTGTGTGATGCCCACTGATGGACTGGAGCGGTGAACATGAATGAGTTTGTGAATGTTGTGGTTGCATCTCAGAGAAGCGATTAACCGTTTTAAATGAGTTTGTTTTGATTTAAATCATAAACAAAACAGTAAAGAGACGGTGAATGTGTTTTCTGAAGCACACCTCGGTACGCGGGCCCCCAGAGCGAGGAACACAGCCAGCCCCGTCTCTTTTTCTAATTGTTGTGCGTGCATGCGCTAAATTGTGAGTGTGTATGCCTTCAGCGATGTAATCTCCTCACACACATGGTCTGTCCTTCAGCGTGATTAGGGTCTGAGCCTCAGGCCCAGCAGTAAGTGTGGACAGACACACACACACACACACACACACACACACCATTCTGTGGTTTAATGAGGTTCCTATGATGGAAACACTCCCCAGAAGGTGATCTCTTCATCTAACACAGACACAAATGGATACACATCAGTCTCTCCACACAATAACACGCCCTCACACCATCTAAGAGCTCACGTCCTCACGTCCACGCACATCCTCACGTCCACGCACTGTTAAGGACTAAGCATATCTGACCAGAGTGGAGCTACTTGGGTGAATGTAAAATTGTTCACAGACCTGAGTGTGTTTGTCACAATGTAAGTGTGAGAAAGTGTGGTGGTGTTTAGTCTTGTTAATGTGTGTGTGTGTGTTGATGCTACATCACACACCCATGAAGCCAACCCACAGGGTGGGTGGTGGAAGAGTGGGAGGAGACAGAGGCGGGGACTGATCTGAATAAAGGAGTAGGAACGTGCAGAGCTCTATTTAAATCAGTTTTCAGGGATTAGTTGGGTGTGCGCCCCCTAGGGGCGGTGCTGAGCTATTGAAATAAAATGTGTAATTACTTGTCATTGTACAAAGCACAACAAAATGTGTCATCTGCATTTAACCCATTTGTGGCAGTGAACACATACACACACTAGTGCACTAGGGGCTGTGAACACACATCCAGAGCAGCACCCGGGGAGCATTTGGGGGTTCGGTGCTTTGCTCAAGGGCACCGTGGAAGTTCCCTAGGGTTAGAGTTAGTAATTTACCACTTCATTTTGACTCAATAAATTCAATACAAATGTGCAGTTTCATATGAATCACAAGGTACTAGTTGTAATAGGGTTTTTTTTGTGGAGTTTGACATGTACAGTGTGTGTGTCTCTGAAAGTGGAATGGGGGCTTGACAGTATCCTCTTCGACAAAACGAGAGCACGGCAGAACAATTTAGGACCCACTAAATTAAAGCATATTTTTTCTGGGAAATATCTCACATCTTTTGATGAACAGAGAGTAGATTTCAGGGTTTAATCACAACTTCAACAGCATTTTAAAAAGGTTTTTCATTAATTAAATCAGTTCTAAATTAAATGAGGAATAATTTATGAAGCATTGTCGTCACATGACCTGCCAATCATGACTGATCTCCACTGAGAGCCCCCAGGGTTCAGGCAGAACTCTGTATAACACAGACGTACGTGCTGTGGGACATTTTACTGAAGATGTAAGGAGATGTGTAACACAGTAACCACAGATACTGAAACACACAGACCACCCCACAACAAACGGGGGTCCGTGGAGAGAGGCAGGTCACTGGGAGCAGGGTAGAGTCCTGTGCACATACATCACACCCAGCAGGGTGGCAGCAGATAAATATTTTAGCTGGAGATTTATATGGAGAGGTGAGATGTTCCTCTAATGGGTTTAATAACGCACTCTGCAGGCTTCATTTATCACCATGACCCTGTCAGTCTCTCTCTCCTTTCTTTCTCCCTCTTTGCCGCTACAATGGGGGCTTTTTAACCTCTGCTCCTGCAAGACACCTATAGCTTGCCACTAATTACCTCCCCCTATCATCTCACATTGTCACCCAGATCACCCTTCACTCCGCCGTTTCTTCTCTTATCTGTTATTACTCACTCCTCTCTACCTTCTTTTCCAGTGCTGTTTTTCCGTGCTGGGTTTTCTTGTTCTCATTCTCCCACCGCTGGCATCTTTACTCGCTTTGATCTCATTGTGATTTTAAAGGTGTCAATAATTACATTTAATATGAGTGTTTTAGGTGTACGAGAGAGAGAGAGAGAGAGAGAGAGAGAGAGAGAGAGAGAGAGAGAGAGAGAGATCCAGATCCTACTCAGAATCACAGGGTGCAAGTTGGGAACACACCCTGGAGGGGGCACCAGTCCTTCGCCAGGTGGCAAACATAATTATGGATTTAAGCAAAGGCAGTTTGGACTATTACAAAAAAGACGAGAAAAACAAACCAAGACCAAGCCTGAGGAATACTCTGGAGCTCAGGAGGACTAAATCCAGAGGCAAAAATAAAGAGAAATAAAGCGAAAATACAGGTGGCACGGTGGCGCAGCAGATAGTGTCGCAGTCACACAGCTCCAGGGGAGCTGGAGGTTGTGGGTTCGATTCCCGCTCCGGGTGACTGTTTGTGAGGAGTGTGGTGTGTTCTCCCTGTGTCTGCGTGGGTTTCCTCCGGGTGACTGTCTGTGAGGAGTGTGGTGTGTTCTCTCTGTGTCTGCGTGGGTTTCCTCCGGGTGACTGTCTGTGAGGAGTGTGGTGTGTACTCCCTGTGTCTGTGTGGGTTTCCTCCGGGTGACTGTCTGTGAGGAGTGTGGTGTGTTCTCCCTGTGTCTGTGTGGGTTTCCTCCGGGTGACTGTCTGTAAGGAGTGTGGTGTGTACTCCCTGTGTCTGTGTGGGTTTCCTCCGGGTGACTGTCTGTGAGGAGTGTGGTGTGTTCTCCCTGTGTCTGCGTGGGTTTCCTCCGGGTGACTGTCTGTGAGGAGTGTGGTGTGTTCTCTCTGTGTCTGTGTGGGTTTCCTCCGGGTGACTGTCTGTAAGGAGTGTGGTGTGTACTCCCTGTGTCTGTGTGGGTTTCCTCCGGGTGACTGTCTGTAAGGAGTGTGGTGTGTACTCCCTGTGTCTGTGTGGGTTTCCTCCGGGTGACTGTCTGTGAGGAGTGTGGTGTGTTCTCCCTGTGTCTGTGTGGGTTTCCTCCGGGTGCTCCAGTTTCCTCCCACCGTCCAAAAACACATGTTGGTAGGTGGATTGGTGACTCAAAAAGTGTCCGTAGGTGTGAGTGTGTGGGTGAATGTGTGAGAGTGTGTGTTGCCCTGTGAAGGACTGGCGCCCCCTCCAGGGTGTGTTCCCACCTTGCGCCCAATGATTCCAGGTAGGCTCTGGACCCACCCACAGTGGTTACAGATAATGAATGAATGAAAAGCGAAAATTCTGTACACATGAAGACAATACACCACACCTATAGCTTATATAAACATATATGTGTATATGGACAACATCTGGATACAAGTCACTATTAAGGCAAGTGTAAACAGGTGTAACCAAACAAACAACCCCCGACACGACTTGGCCAAACTACATACGTGGTCAAAGTGGAGCTGTATATATTTCACCAGGGTATATAGAGTTACATAATCATACACCATTTCCAAGTTCAGAAAAGCCCAGAAGCAAGCAGCCAGGCCTCACCATGTCCTCGCCTTATTGAAGCACTTAATTTTCCTGAAAATTAGCCTGCCATTTTACCTGCCTCTAATTGCGGTCATTACGTTGTAATTGCCTTTTACGTGAATTACAGATCTGCGGCTGCATCTCCACTCTGCCGTCACCGCCGGAGCGACAGTGACAGGAGCGATTACACGTCCGAGGCAGAACATATTACACACATTCATTTCGCCCCGCGCCATTCCGCATGACAATCGAAACGGGCTCGGAGGCGACGAATCTTCCCTTCAAAATTAAGCATTTGACATGAGGCTGCCAGGCTGTAATTCAGTGTTGCTTTCAGCCACAGTCGTCACATCTCACCGTGAAACTAAATGAAAACAACCACAAAGCCCTCTGGAGTTTATAATGTAAAAATAATAACAATAATACAGCGCTTACTGTAGGGCTTCTCTGTACGTGTCTGTCACTTCATCACTTACAGCTGATGTAGACTACAGCCAACTGGAGGATGCTCGTACGCCACTGTAATACACAGCAGGGGCTGCTGGGACGGATGGTATAGTGAGGCTAAATCCACTCTCACTGTCAAAGAAAATAAAGGCACCACGTTTCTGGCATCCTCATCATTTCACTCGTATTACACTTGTGACCCCATGAAAAAAATAAACTACACCACCAATATATATGTGAATTGGCCAAGAGGGGTTTGATGTACCTCTAACCCAAGCTGTAGATATATGCAGCCAGTCTGTGGCTGTCTGTATTTGTTCTCCACTTGGGATGAATTCTTTAAACCTACAATGTGTAGCCCTGCCTCCTTCATATTTTGGAATGCTGGTTGAAATGTGTAGATCCAGGTCTGAAATTAGATTTGAATGGGGGGGGGGGGTATCAGATCATTTCCATCATTAGTTTTAATGCAGTCGCTACAAAAACTAAACCATTCCGAGTAACACATGAGTGCGGAGGAAGCCTGAGCCTGGTGCTGTGTGTGAGACTGTGGACCCCAGGACCATAGTCTCGACCCCAACTCAGCCCCAAGGGGGGTTTACCTGCTCCAAATCTGAAGATACATCTCAGTGGAAAGGGATTTTCTGGTGAGAGCCATAAATTATTATTATTATATTTTTATGATATATTTTTAAATAAAGCCGTTTTGTTTTTATTTTTTCAGGGAATTGAAAAACTAATTGTTGGAGTTATGTATAACAACAGTTTGGGAGTAGGACCGTGCCTGAACTCCTCCCCTCAGATCGATATATACCCTGCAAACTCTTGTCATTTCAATGTCAGACATGACATTTTGAGGGTGGTTTACAGAGAAGAAATGTATGAATGAGTGAGGGCCTTATACTCCTCTACTCACCACTTGGAATCGAACATTGTGCAGCCTCCTGTTTCCACACTGCTCCTGTGTCCAAAAATTGGGGACTTGAAAGCAGCTAAATCCAATAAATACAAAAGTATCTCCCAGGTTTTGAAAATGCAGTGCACTGCTATATTTCAATCTTAACCTGAAACTTCTTGATTCTGCTCCGTTTCAGAATCCAATTCAGACTACGACGCCATGTTGGATTAACCCTTTTTGCTCTCTTATGAGTGTGCTTCTAAAAGAGACTAGCAAAGAGCTCCATGTCAAAATAAGAGTTCTAAGCATGTTCAGTAAAAGTCAGCTAAAGAGCAATACTAAAGTTCGGACAAATAACTGTACAACACATAATTTAATCTGCTGACTACAATATACTCAGTTTTACAGTATACAAAAGAGGATTTTCAATTTCAGAATGTCAATGCTCTGAGTGCATTTGGCACGATTGACCCACAGTCAGTGGAGTGGATTTTGTGAGTGCTCATAAACTGTTGATGATTTCTTCATGTTGCTCCATAATTTTAAAGGCCTCTTAATGATTCTAATGTTCCCAGGATGTCTGGTGAATACTTAAAATATAGAATAATATAGAATTCACGTTAAAAATGGAGAGTGTAATGTCCAAATTTTGTGGCCCATCCTTTGGAATATCTTACAGGGAACTAAACATGGACTAAATAATCTATTTTAGCACCTTTACTTTCATGTATTAAGGCTCACCTTTGATGTTTGAGGGGCACTGGTGATGCTATTATGACACTGCCACTATGGCTACCAGCAAGAAAGCCACTGATCTCCCGCTGAAGGAAAATAAAACACTTCCAGCTGTTTCTGAAGTGAAATGCAGTTGGCTTCCTGAGCTCAAAGCCGGCCTGCATTTTAATGGGCTGCATAAGTTTAACTAATTCTGTTTGGGATCCGCAGCTCTGATACAAAGACAGCAGGTCTTCACCAAGCTTTTCTGTGATTCAAAATTAATATTTCAGTTTGAAAGGAAGCCTCCATCCTGCCTGGAGCTTCCCCGCCTGGCCAATGCCTCTTCTGGGGCTCCGTCTGCCATCGCTCAAAGACATGACTGCAACCGCAGAATCTCGGCTTTGCCCCACAGCTTGAGAAACAGTGAGGAACTATTAAATATTAAGACTTCCATATTAAGCCTGAACCTCCGCACCTTTCACACTGGGCACCATTCCCTGATGATGAAAGGGAATGGAAATGGAGGGTGGGATGGCTCTGGTGTTTAGCGCTGTGTGTTGTTTTATTTCAGGATGAAGCTGTGGTGGAAGTGATGAAAGAGTGTGGCCTGTAAAAGAGTAAACAGAAAGCATGCCAGACTACAACACAATATATTTAGACCCTACCAGGATAACAGACCAGCCCTACTTTGTTCATGTTATTGTTCACCCTGTTCTTCAGCGCTCAGGACCCCCACAGAGCAGGTGTGATGTGGTGGTGGATCATTCTCAGCGCTGCAGTGACACTGACGTGGTGGTGGTGTGTTAGTGTGTGTTGTGCTGGTGTAGAATGGATCGGACACAGCAGTGCTGCTGGAGATTTTAAACCCCTCAGTGTCTGAACTGAGAACAGTCCACCGACCAAAAACATCCAGCCGACAGCGTCCTGTGTCACTGATGAAGGACTAGAGGACGACCCACACACACTGTGCAGCGACAGATGAGCTACTGTCTCTGACTCTACATCTACAACTCTACATCCACCACCCTGTGGGGCTCCTTAGCACTGAAGGAAAGGGTGACCCCTACAGGTACGGCACGGTGTTACTGCCCAAACTGGAAACTGGACCCTAGTCCACATTACTGAGATCAGTAACCAACATGAACCTGTGTGTGTGTGTGTCTATAGACCTGCAAATCACAGAAACATCTTTGAAAGGACCCTTTACATTATCAGTACAAACCCACCCCCCAGACAAGCAGCAAACCCAATGAAGAGGTGGCTACTGACCGAAGGAATGGCTTTCTCATCCAGTTCATTGCCATGTGGGTGAGAGGATCGCTCTGGGTTTCTGGTTAGATCATCCTCATAGGACCCGAGGACCAGAGAAATACAATCCCCATGAATATTTCAAAGCTGAATTGTAGAAGATCCCTCTGTAATAGTTTGACCAGTAACCCTTCTGGTCACTGAAATGCCCTCAGGTCACTAATGACCTGAATGGGGAAAAAAATCAATGATGGACAATAAACCAGCAACATCCTTCCAAACACACCAGGAACAGATTACCCAATCAGAACCAGACTTATTATTTAGGAGTGAACTGTTAGCAAAGGAGTCCAAATGTTTGCAGACACACATCATACATTTCTCCTCTGTTTATGAGAATTAAAAGAACTTTATTGTGTTTGAATTCCAATTTAACACACTCACCCAGTCTGGAGGAATCAGAGATTTGCATCAGGTAGAGCATCTATGCCAAGGTGAATATGTGGATGTTAGTGCTCCAGTATTGCGCCTCCTAGTGGGTGCAGCTGGAAGACATAGAAGATGTACAGTAGACGTTAAAGTAGGTTTGATAATATATTCAGATTTGTAGTATATATTGGTGCTTTTCCACTAGATTTTGCCTACATTACTGGACTCTATTGGACTCTACTCCCTGTTTGGTCCCTGGTTTTTAGCCCCCCCCCCCCCCAAAAAAAAAAAACATATCCAGTGTTGTCTCAAAACACCACCTCTAACGTGAGCAGCAAGCTTTAGAAACCACAGCAACGGCGGCGGTAACGTTAAGCGGTGTTTACTCGTGGTGTATCGGCGTGTTGTTGTTGTTTGGGACTGAACACAGCTCCGTCATCAGTTCAGACAGATCAGTAGAGTTTGTTCATTCCTTGTTGCAGCGTCCAGCTCTCGCTGGATTCTTTCGTCGGCCACCGATCCAAGGAGCGTTTGAACCTCTTCAAAAGACCACAGCGTCATTTTACGAGCTGCCGTCGTGAGTCGGATAAAAACAAACGTGATCTCTGCTGCAGCTGGAGATTTTACAGATGGAGAGTTGGTGCTGGTGGTCTGCGTTGCGTGGCGTAGAGTGACGACTCTCTCTGGACGATCAGCGCTCTGCAAGGTTTACACGCCACGGTTTAGTGCCTACTCGACTCGCTCTGAACCACGAGAGAACAGCCACTAAACAAGAACCCGCTTCCAGAACCAGGACCTGATTCACCTGGTGGAGGAGGAGAGTAGAGTAGTCGAGTTAAGTAGGGACCATACAGTGGAAAAGTGCCTTATGTGGATTTATAATGAACTAGTTTTTTTATCACATTTCTAAAAGTAAATATTCTGGGCCAAGCCCTTGGTGACCTCTGTGCTGCTGAGTGACCTCACAGCTGTGCTCCACTTCATAATACAGCAGTGAATTCATTACAGCCCTCTCTCCCCTTTCTATCTAAGAGCTGCTTGTGGAGTGGGCAGCTCCAGGGTGTTATTTACTTCTATTTTCCAGCAAAAAGAGTTCTGTTGTGTCACACAAGTGCATGTGAGCTCTCCACTGGAGTGGCCAGTGCGTGTGGTGAAGTGGCTGAGCTGGAATGCGTGTGGTGTCCAATCACTTCTGACCCACCGTCGTTGTGCAATCAGACCAAACTGACTCTCAGCACTGGAAATCAACAGATTACAACACTGGTATTCTACTGTGAGCCGTAAGCTCTTCTCGTAGAAGTACAGGGCTCTAAAAACGATCTGAAGTTTCCTGGTTCTGACCTGCAGCTCTGTGGTCTTTAAAAAAGGTTTTCCAGTTTGGAATATCCAGGTGTTTCTGCTTTTGTTTGGCTTCATTAGAGATACAAAAAAAACTGTCTTCTGTATTGTCAGAACAAACATGGCTCCAAAATATGTGTGTATTACTGCAAACAACTGTAATGCACATGATATTAGGTGTACACATATTTATAAAGTGTTTTTGTGTACTTGTAATTCCCACTCTTTTGTCATTTAATGGTAAATTTTACATAATAAAAGTCACAATCATTTTGTTTTATTCACCAAAAAAGTATGAAAATGGCAAGCAAAGTAATTTATTGGTTGCTGCATTCGTTATGAGCTCCATCAGGAAAAAAGTGCTGCAGAAGACTGTGATGGATTTGTTCTTGGGGATAATATTGTATCCAGGAGTATGTGTGAGCTTAGGTTTAGACGATTTACTCCGGGTGACTGTCTGTGAGGAGTGTGGTGTGTTCTCTCTGTGTCTGCGTGGGTTTCCTCCGGGTGACTGTCTGTGAGGAGTGTGGTGTGTTCTCTCTGTGTCTGCGTGGGTTTCCTCCGGGTGACTGTCTGTGAGGAGTGTGGTGTGTTCTCTCGGTGTCTGCGTGGGTTTCCTCCGGGTGACTGTCTGTGAGGAGTGTGGTGTGTTCCCTCTGTGTCTGCGTGGGTTTTCTCCCATGCTCCAAAAACACACGTTAGATTGGTGACTCAAAAATGTCTGTAGGTGTGAGGGTGTGAGTGAATGTGTAAATGTGTGTCGCCCTGTGAAGGACTGGCGTCCCCTCCAGGGTGAATGTAGTGTATTAATAGTTCATTTATAGGTTATTTTTTGATGATTGCATTCACAATTTTCCTATTTAAAACGACACAAGTTACCAGCAAAAGAGAAAAGAGAGGGAGAAAGTTAGAATCTTGAATTACAGTTATACATTACACAAAAACACTTCATACAGCTAATATTCATTCATTCATTCATTCATTCATTCATTCATTGTCTGTAATCGTTTATCCAGTTCAGGGTCACCGTGGTTCTGAAGCCTGGGCAGGCTCCTACAGTTGGAGCGAAGTGAAGCAGGGTGTAATAACAGTCAGAAGACAGTATTCTCTACCTAAGGCCCTGCAGATGTTGTTGCTGAGCAGCTGTTTAAAACAGTGATGGCATGAGAATGGAAACTGTTTCTATATCTGAGCCATTGGGAAAGATTTATTATTATTTTTTATTAATTGCTCCCGCTGATATTGTAATATGTGGAGAATACGTCTGCAGCAATTTAGTGAATCTTTGATCATTGTAATAGTTATAGACATTTCTCTAATTACAACGAATTACAGCAAGATCAAACCTCGCAAACTGTGGCTGCAGCTGTGACGTTAGAGTAGGATCTCCTCTGCATCCCTTCCATTTATTATCTCTGGCCAAATAAACCCTGGGAAGAAGCAGCTGCTTTTTATCACACATTACGTCTCCAGTAGTGATGGTAATGAAGGAATAAAAGCCGGTCCAGCTCGGGCCCCGGGCAGCGCCGGGAGAGACGGAGGACCGAACATCATTCACCCAACCGGGGAAATATGCTTAGGGCTAGAAATATTATTGAATTTGATATGCCAGGACTCTCAAAGGGCCGTGGTGTCTCTCGCTCTTTCTCTCCGAGCAGTGGCCACCACGCTGCGTAATTTATGCCTTCGCCGATAGAGGCCTGCAAGTAGGGATCCATTTCATCTTATTTATCTGTGCTCGGCTAGCTCTGCCTTAATGATATGATGTCACAGCTAATGGCTCGATAGTTCAGGAAACCGCATGTTATTTACCTGCAAAATAATAAAACCATTTTTCACTCTGGCCCCGCTTTGCCGGCTCAAGTAATTGGAAAGCTTTGGCTTTTTTCTGTTCCCACAACGAGGGACAACAAACGTGCTCCAGATGCACCGCGGCATCGTTCCGCTTCATCCAGACTCCTCTCACAGATTCCCAAAACTTCAGAAACGTAGAGAGTTATGGTGCTGCAAATGTGGCAGCAGGAAAACAACAGGGGAAATAAGGGAGGAAAAATGCCAAATGAAACCAATGAAGGGATTTAGGTTTTCATTTCTCCAGTATTTTATTGGAGCTGATTAGTCATTAGCCAGAGACTTACCCTTGTGAAAAAAAGCATATTTAACTCTGATGTAAATATTAACTGCCCAACTGAACTCTAAAAACACTTTAAAATGCCCTTAATTTATTAATAAATAATACAAATAATACAAAATAATTTAAAAATCAGTAATACAGTGTGCCAAAAAATAAATGTCAGTAATAAAATTGAAGCAGTAACACAATAAATAAAAACATATATTCATTCATTCATTTTCTGTAACTGCTTATCCAGTTCACTGGGCACAAGGCAGGAGCACACATTGGAGGGGACGCCAGTCCTTCACAGGGCGACACACACTCACACATTCACTCACACCTACGGACACTTTTGAGTCTCTAATCCACACTCCTCACAGACAGTCACCCGGAGGAAACCCGCACAGACACAGAGAGAACACACCACACTCCTCACAGACAGTCACCCGGAGGAAACCCACACAGACACAAGGAGAACACACCACACTCCTCAAAGAGAGTCACCTGGAGGAAACCCACGCAGACACAGGGAGAACACACCACACTCCTCACAGACAGTCACCCGGAGGAAACCCACGCAGACACAGGGAGAACACACCACACTCCTCACAGACAGTCACCCGGAGGAAACCCACGCAGACACAGGGAAAACACACCACACTCCTCACAGACAGTCAGTACTGCAAATTACAATACGTGTAAATAAGAAGTAAATAATAACAAACTCATAAATATCAGATGACTAATACAGTCAGTATATATTTGGTGTAACTTAATATAATTTAAATGAGGCATTAGCAGTGATTTAGTACTGCGGCGGCGGTGGTGGTGGAGTTGACTAGGTCTGAGCTGGGAACCTTCCATCGTGGTGATGATTTCTGTTGGTTTATTCATAATTAATTTTTCAAACAGTGTAAATAACAGATGGTGTTTGCCGTTATGCGACAAAAATAAAACAACAGAACAACGCAGATACAGATCAGCCACAACATTTAAATGAGTGAAGGACCTGATCATCTGGTTAGATAGCAGGGGCCAGAAGGCCAGGGTCTGCCCTGGTGGTCAGTCCATGAATTCATCTCAAACCATTCTGATTACTGTAAGTCTCTCCTCTCTGGTGCTAACCCCTCTTCCCTCCATAGGCTCCAGATGGTTCAAAACTCAGAAGCCTGCCTTCTAACCCACACTCGCTTGCGTCAACTGATTGCACCTGTCCTTTATAATCTTCACTGGTTCCTTGTTAAATCTCGCATCCCGTTTAAAATCCTGTTACTCCCATATAAAGCCTTAAATAAACTTGCCCCTCCCTACTTCTCAGACCTTCTTCAGCCCTTTAGATCCCCCGCCTCCAGATCTTCCACCACTGGCCGACTTCCCACTCCCTCTTCTAATCTTCACAGCGTAGGAGACTGGGACTTCTTTTAGGCCTCAGCTTAAAACTCACCTTCTCCCCTTTGCATTCAACCTTTCAATGCCATTCCTGGTCTTTTTCTTTGTTACGCTGCTTGTCTGTGGCTATAACAGTTGTAACTTCTAAGCTTCTGGGTTTTTGAAAAGTGCTTTATAAATGTAATGTATTATTATTATTGCAAGAGACTTCATCTGCATCTGGACTGAGAGACTCTCTGAGTTAATGTGCACACAATAGTCAGACTCTTAGTGAAAGTGAAGCTGTAATCACACGACATGCATTGTGTCATCGTGATAGGGATGGACTGGAAGACTGATGACCAAACAGCTCTTTGTTGCAGTTAACAAGCCTTAACCACTAAAAATACACAAGTAAACATGGTTATTCTAGCTCAGAGCTTCTCAGCCGGAGTCCTGTGGCTCCCTGGGGTTAGGGTTTTATCTTGAAAATGCTACAGGAGCTTTGAGAATAAAGTCAGAAAAATCTGAGAGTAAATATTTCAATGAATAAAACCAGAATACAAGAACAAAGAGAAACTAAGCAAATCTAGTTTTACCAGACCGCCATTAGCCATATAGCTGTTTTCACAGTGGGGCCAGAGTCTCACCGGTAGTGGGGCCAGAGTCTCACCGGTAGTGGGGCCAGAGTCTCACCGGTAGTGGGGCCAGAGTCTCACCGGTAGTGGGGCCAGAGTCTCACCGGTAGTGGGGCCAGAGTCTCACTGGTAGTGGGGCCAGAGTCTCATCGGTTGTGGGGCCAGAGTCTCACCGGTTGTGGGGCCAGAGTCTCACCGGTAGTGGGGCCAGAGTCTCACCGGTAGTGGGGCCAGAATCTCACCGGTAGTGGGGCCAGAATCTCACCGGTAGTGGGGCCAGAGTCTCACCGGTAGTGGGGCCAGAGTCTCATCGGTAGTGGAGCCAGAGTCTCACCGGTAGTGGGGCCAGAGTCTCACCGGTAGTGGGGCCAGAGTCTCACCGGTAGTGGAGCCAGAGTCTAACCGGTAGTGGGGCCAGAGTCTCACCGGTAGTGGGGCCAGAGTCTCACCGGTAGTGGGGCCAGAGTCTCACCGGTAGTGGGGCCAGAGTCTCACCGGTAGTGGGGCCAGAGTCTCACCGGTAGTGGGGCCAGAGTCTCACTGGTAGTGGAGGGAGTGAAGGCGAGTCCGTCTGCTCTGAACCCACAGATGAGCTACTGCAGCACACAGTGCTGAAAGAGTTAATGCTGCGCTGATAGAACCGGGTCAGAACACACAGTGAATGCCCACACTGACCCCTTCACTCCCTCGAGTATCAATGAGCCATTGGAGAATTATATATTGTGTGCAATGCATTATATACGTTTTAACCATCAGTTTTGGGTTTTTTTTTTTGTTATTCTTTGACAAAACAGGACTTTAAATTATTCATTTGTATTTTCTACCTGGAATAATTGGAAGATTAATAAAACAAAATGCGCAAGTAAATGTATAAATGAATAATTTACAACCACACATTCTGTGAGTTTGGAATGTGTGTGTAGGGGGTGTTTGGGGGGTTGTGTTGAGGTCCTACAGTGAAAATGGATCTGTTTCAGGAGCGCCCCACCACTGTATGGTCCCTTATCTCCCATGATGCAACATGCATGTCACTGAGAGCATGATGCAACTCCTGCTAAGACAGAACGAGCAAGCGAGCTCTCAACATCATTAACAAGTGCCACCAGAACGTTCACACAAGCCCAGTGTGTGTGTTTTCTGCAGCTCTGACACAATCTACAGCACTTTCAGCTAAATATTCAGACACTGGCTTTTAATGATGGGGAGAGCGAGTAATCACACACACACACACACACACACACACACACACACACAACTGGCAAACAACTTCGCTTTTTAATATTTTTCTTTGCGAAATTTCCCATTACTGCGGCAGAGAGCAAGCGCTGTTCATTTGGGCCATTTGCTGTTGAAAATGAACTCGCATTAAAGTGGATTTGTAATTCAAACAGGGCCAAACAAGTCCGAGTGACGGGAGCAGCATGTTCCAGGGCTTTCTACGGCTTTTGTCAATCGCTTCATTGACAGCCAGCTCTAAAAGCTGTCAGAGAAAGATGGAAAAGATGCTTTCTCTCTTTCTCTTTCTCTCTCCTTATTTCTCTCCCACTCTCTGTTTGTCTCGCCACTCGGGGGCGTCGTAGTGGGGTGAAAAGAGTTACCAGGGCCCCAAGTGGGGGTAGGGCCCTTGAGGAGTTGGGACTTGGTAAATGTAATGTTTTGCACAAATAAATCGGTTGATTTATGGATTGAACAGATGCCCTCACTCTTTGTACAAAATGGTTTAATCCGCCTTCGGCAGGCTATTTAACTCGGGGCATTTAACTTACCCTATGTCCACACTAGCAAGCGGAACTCGTTTACATTGCCCCTGGTTTGTAGGTGTGTCGAGGCCGCTCCTGTTGTCTCGGTGAGGGGGTGAGGGTGTTCAGAGAGTAGAAGCCGGCCGACCTTCAGACCCTATGTCTATGATTGGTTCAATAAATTTCTCGCAGCCAATCATTTAGAATTTCGCTTCACTACGTTATAACTTATTTGCATAAAGCTGAGAAAATCTTGCCTGAAAATCAGCCGCTTGCCTGAATTACAGCTACGAATCGTGTCCTTCCGTGGGAAATGACCGGACGCTTCTCGCTTTGTCGCCAACATGATGCCTTACCTGTAATCTGAGGTAAACATGCAAACTAACAATTCATTCATTCATTCATTGTCTGTAACCCTTATCCAGTTCAGGATCGCGGTGGGTCCAGAGCCTACCTGGAATCATTGGGCGCAAGGCGGGAATACACCCTGGAGGGGGCGCCAGTCCTTCACAGGGCAACACACACACTCACACCTACAGACACTTTTGAGTCACCAATCCACCTACTATGGGAGGAAACCGGAGCGCCCGGAGGAAACCCATGCGGACATGGGGAGAACACACCAACTCCTCACAGACAGTCGCCCGGAGCAGGAATCGAACCCACAACCCCCAGGTCCCTGGAGCTGTGAGACTGCGACACCTACCTGCTGAACCACTGTGCCGCCCCAAATTAACAATGTAATGAGTAAATGTAAACTAATACTGTGGTTAATCTGAAATGATTATGATACACTGTAATCAACATGTGGTGATTATGATGGTACAGAACATGCTGTGCTTGAAGCATGACCCTTCTATGCCTTTTGAGAAGGGAAAAGTGGTTTCAGTAAATTTCTTTAGTTAGGTTTAAGGAAGTCTAACCGAAATGTAAATGTGCATCCTGTTTAGGACAGGGTGACATGACCTGACTCTCCGCAGGACATAATGCTGACTGTGGAGAAGTGAGGGAGTAGATGGTAACAGAAAGATGTATGGGCTAATAGTCCATAGCGCCAGGGACTTGGGGAAATCTGAGACTTGATGTGATGGTAACAGGAAAAGTGTACGTGACAAATGCCCTATACATGCTGTAAATGTCTAAATAAACTACCCTTGACTCTGTGTCTTTATTCCTCTTATTCCCACATAGTTTTTATGATGTAGATGATTATATGAAATTTGAGGAACACCGAGGAAGAGGTTGCCGGGGCATGGGCACTGCTTGTGCATAGGGCCCAGAAGTTTGGGGCTATGCCCAGATCGCTACCGCTCTTACTCACTTTCATTCCCTTTTCCTTCTGCTCTCTCTTTTAGTATCTGACTAGTTGAGTTTGTTTCCATGTCTAATGAGGACATTACATACAGTTTATACATTTTGTCTAATTATTAATTTCATAGATACTAAAATAACTGACCCTAACACACATTCCAATCCTCACCAAGCCTCTCCCTAACGCCCAATCCTATTTCTCATTTTTTATTTCTACCCCTTTTTTCCTGTGCCATCTTGCCCCTTGGAGCTGAATTGCAAGGTGTAGTCGTTCAAATCTTCCCCTACGAAATGACCTTTCAAGACCCGGATATATCATCATCAGCTCTGCACCAGTCTGCAGTGATATCAGAGGAGCTGCTGGTGCATTCACCTTCAGAAGTGTCCCACAATCAGAGATTACTCCCCTCTCCTCACTCTTCTATGACATGGATCTGAATTCAACTCATATTTGGCAGTGCCTTGTTCAAACCGTCCAGTTCCACTTTAAAGGAGAAAGTACTGACACCTGTAGGTGGCTTTGGGCGCTGCCCAGTGTCTCACCTGAGATTCACAAAGCATCATCACCCTCCGTTTGGAGCGTGACTCTGAAACATTTCAATTTGAAGAACCATGTTGCCCTCACACTTCTTCCAACCCCTCTATCCCAACAATCCCCACCTCTAGGTCAAACAGAGGGGTAGTGCTGTAGTAGGAGGCAAGGGGTGAAATGGACTTTAAACGTGTTTTATATGTTTCAATGAATTTATGTTATTTTTAAAAGAAAACAACTCACAATATTAATCTAATATCTCAAGAGTAGAACAGCTTCCTGTGTCCCAAAACCCAGTGAGCTGTCTAACTAGGGAACTTTTTACGTCAAAGTGTGCACGCTCCCGACACGTAGACTGCCCCAATTCTCAGACGCCTCATTATGCAGCCTACTAAGATATCTTAATCTGGCCGAATGTTAAGGCATCGAACCCTTGCTCGGCCAAGAAGGCAATCTCATGATGCAATGCCAGAACAACTCTTCTCCCAGAGCAGAAATAATTAAAATCGCGATAAAAACTGGAAGATTAGAATCCATCGCGCAGAAACGCAGAGGCGACGCTAGCCACTGAGGTAACCGAGGTAACCGAGGACTGATGACCGTTAGAACACTGCCTACTTTAGCAGCTGTCTATGCAGTCAGTGCCTACGTAGGCAGCTCACTAGGTTTTGGGACAGACCTTCTGTGTGTTGTTCTACATTTATGAAGTGGACCTTTCAGCACTTTGCATTTCCCATGATTAACTACACTGCAGCAACTAAAGAAGGCAAGTATATTTACAGCATACAAAACGGCAACTGAAGATACTTTAAAAATCAAAAGAAACCATAACAATCAGTTAATTATAAGCCAAAACAGTAAATGTAAAAACTAAACAATAGAATATTCCTATATCTAGCATATCAGAAAAGCCTTTGCACAAACAGTTGCAATTAAACATAGCACAAAAAAGAAAAGAAATTAGAATTTAAAATATAGAAGACATTCG